>NW_020185337.1:3938176-3965058 GCF_003031525.2 Neophocaena asiaeorientalis asiaeorientalis | reverse complement strand
GTGACGTCAAGGGGCGCGCGGTGGCAGCACCTCCCCGCGCGCTAGTTAAAAAGAAGAAGAAAAGAGGGAACGAAACATGAGAGGCTGTGTGAGAAGCTGCAGCCGCCGGCAGAGGAGACCTCAGCATCATCTAGAGCCCAGCGCTGGCCCTGCCTCCGCCTGCCCCGCCGCCGCCGCCGCCGCCGTTTCTGTTCCTGCTACTACTGTCTCACCTAAACAACTCCCGTTACACGGACAAGTGAACCTCGGTGGCCGTCTTCTCCTCCTCTTCTACCTCCTCCTCTTCCAACTCCTTCCCCTCTTCCCACTCCTCAGCCGCAGAAGAAAGCCCCCCACCCAACTGACACTGGCACCACCGCAAACGGTGTCAACCGCACTTTATCTTGGTCCTCGGGCTCCCCTGAGGCATTGGGCCCATCGCCTCGTCTTTTATTTTTTGCAAAGTTGCATCGCTCTACATCTTCTCGCCCCCGCCACCTCTCTCTGCCTCTCGAGTGTCCTGCCGCCCCGCAGCCTCCTCCTGGAGCTGCGCCCTAGTGCCCCTGCTGGGCAGTGGCCTTCCCCCCCCTTCATCCCGCGCCCAGCCCCTGCCGCGCGGGGCAGGCGATGCTGAAGATGCTCTCTTTTAAGCTGCTGCTGTTAGCCGTGGCTCTGGGCTTCTTTGAAGGAGATGCTAAGTTTGGGGAAAGAAGCGAAGGGAGCGGAGCGAGGAGGAGAAGGTGCCTGAATGGGAACCCTCCGAAGCGCCTGAAAAGGAGAGAAAGGCGGATGATGTCCCAGCTGGAGCTGCTGAGTGGGGGAGAGATGCTGTGCGGTGGCTTCTACCCTCGGCTGTCCTGCTGCCTGCGGAGTGACAGCCCCGGGCTGGGGCGCCTGGATAGCAAGGTAGGCACGCACCCGCCTCGCAGCTGCGAGATTGGCATACTGGCTGGGTGGGGTGCCTTGTGGCTCCGGCAGTGCTGGTGACTGGAAGAGGGGCGAAACTTCTCTGGGGAGTTCTTTTCGATAACTTTTCTAAAGCGCTAGCGTGATTCGTTTGTGTGTTCCTCTGGGGTGTGCAGATACCTCTCCCGCCCCCAAGAGTCTCCGGTCGGGATGCTGTGCAAAACTGCCTGTCTCAGAAAAGAGAAGCTTCTGTGGTACCCGCATTCTGGGCTGGGTAAATATTTTATAAGAATCGCGATTAACAGTGTGTTTTGGATCGAATCGGGCATTGGTTGCGGTAAAACTGTAAATGAAGGTGGCTGTGGTTTCTGGTTTATTTTTCTAGGGTAAAAAGATTTGTGCAGTTTCTCCACGTGCTCGGTTAGAGAGGATTGAATCGTAAAGGATGTTGAAGCACGGTTGGTTTATGATCCCCAGCCCCGTCAGAGGGGGGGGGTGTCTTGCATTACAATAGTTAAACAGCGAAAAGGAGCTCCTGGTATTCCAGTTTAGAACCCAAAAATTGGCGAAAGATTTTGCTGGGGCATGTTTATCACGTAAAACCGAGGCGATTCTCCTGTCACGTTTTGTAACATTATAAATTCGGGTTTTCAGTAGTAGTTAGTTGTGTAGGAAGATCTTCTCCAGAAACTTGTTTTAGGGGTAATGGCATTTATATTTTCCCGATGTTAATAAGTTTAAACAAATATGAAAATAGTGTTGGTTGGGTGTAAAGACATGCTTACATTTGAGTTTGCAACATTTTTCTTGCCCTGGGTTGCAGTAATGTGTGTTCTTTACTGCATTCCAAGGAAAGACTCCGGGGACCAGTCATTAACAATCCCTGCGCGTGAAATAAACAATCAGGTGTCTTTGCCCCCCACCCTTCCCCCATTTTAGGTTTAATTAAGAATTCCTCTGTTACAACACTGCAGTTGTCAAGGTCTGAGAGACTCTTGGAAAACTTCTGCTTCAGTCTTGCTGGCCCAGGCATTAAAAAAAAAAAAAAAAAAAAAAACCAGGCTGAATCTAATTTTTATGCTCAGTTCACGGTAGATTTCACTCTATTCTCATGTAAACAGCTCCTACGAATCAACATATGTGTCTGGGTGGTATCTCTCACTTTGTTTTGTAACAAAAAGCCATATTGCATCATTTAATTTGCTCAAGTCATGCAAATAGGAAAAAATCAATAGGACAAAAAGGGGTCGACTTATCCTCTTCCCCACTAAACTGCTGCCCACACACAGAGTCCTGTTGCTTATGGCAAAAGAATAACAACAACACCATTGTGTTTGTTAGTTGGTTCACTAATGGGTGAAACTAGAGAACATCATTCTCTTTCAGTCCCCAGCTCTGTCCAAATGTTCATGCCTTTTGAGGGAGCATTTGTCCAACTCCCTCTATTCCCAGCTGAGTGAGAACTGTCTTGCTGCAGGTTTTCAGCTGTAACTCTCTCTTTATTCTTACCACATGCAGCAGTAGTCTGAGATTCAGGGAACAGATATTCCCGCATCTTGTTCCAAACAATGTCATTAAGCTCCTGTGTTGTAATTGAATTAAAGTACAAAATCGCTACATTCACATCAGCTCCAGGATTTTTACCAGGAGCCGGACAGAACCAGGAAATTGAGAGAAAGGATTCGAAATATTTGGCATTAAGCCTCCCCGTGTGCAGTATACGCTATGAGTGTACCAATGATCCGCAGACCCCTGCAATACTGAACTCTTCCAGGTACAGGAGGAGTGAAAACTTTTTCTTAACTAAATGTAGTGGGGAGCTGGGTGGGGGGGCGCTGAGACTGAGGGGAGTTATAACCCTTAAGAGAAATTATATAAATTTTTTTTTAAAAAATCATTCTTTAGGAATCATTCTGCCACGTTAGCTATCCACATTCCTTTCTGTTTTATGTGCTTCCAATCTCCAACAAACCCCTACTCATTTGGAAAATGTGTCTGAATTAAATTTGGTACACTAGACTTTGCTGGTTCCATTACGAGTGGTTTATAAACCAACAATACTCAAATTGTTCCAATCAGGGATTTGATATAGTTACGCATATGCATTCTTGACCCATGTTAGTTCTCAAGTTTTAATAGTTTTTAAAACATGTTATTTTATAATAAACTTCAGTGTTTCCCTTTTTTCCCCCTAAGCCTTCCTGGCTTATAATATATGTTAGGGTCTTATTTCATAATGTGTGTGCAGGAGAGATGATGGCTATTTGAAAGGGCCCTTTTTTTGTTCACGAAAAAAGCAAATTTCCCCAGAAAGGTTTCTGCAACTTTTCAAGAAACTACAGGAGTAGCTTTTTCCTAAGTGAAGAAACTTCACAGACAAATAGATAGTAGCAAACTGGGTAGAATGTTGATCATGCTTAGCTGTGCGATTAAGTCCAGTTTCCAGGCTAACCCATTTTCTTTAATATGTAATGAACTATTGAATGTGATTGAGTTCAATTCTTTAGCCATGGTATTATTCTTCTAAGTTATTCTATATTTTCATTTCTTTGTATATTTTAATAGTTTTTTGTACTGTAACGAGATGGTTAACTACTGTTACAAATAAGTACTGCCAATATCTAGCAAGTTATATTGTCTTAGCAATATTTTTGCAGCTCCTAAATACAAGATGCTAAAAGGATCTAATTCCCATTAGCCAAATTGAATCTGCAACCAACTGAAATACCCCCATTTCTAAAACTTAACTTGTAGCCACAGAGGCATAGAAGCTCTCTCTACCTTGGGTGGTTTCACAGCCAAAGCTGTCAAGGAATGGGTGAAAAGTAATTGTTTTCAAGTGTGCCCTTTTACAATCATTTGTTTGCTCTGGCTCTTTCAGGGACAAAGGCTATTGTTGAACACATCCAACTAAACAAATAACTCATCCTGGGGTCCCTTTAACAGCTGCCTTAGTACAATGATCTATTTACATATTAGCCTAAAATTGAAACTGAACTCTTTAATGACATAATCCAGCACTACAGTCCAGAGACGCATGTGTTCTACCCAACAGCTGAACAACCTTGTAGGCATATGAGTTTTAGAAATAACTTTTTGTGTACCAAGTGATCTTAAGGCGTCATCTTAATATACTGTCCTGTATTTTCTCCTTTTGTCCCCTCATCGAACCCATGTGGGTGCCTTTTTATCCTCTCTCTTTAGTTACTTGATAAATAAAGAGAAATACAGAAGGTCTCTATTACCCATTTTACTGTTTGTTGATAAACTGTAGTTGTAGGCCACGCTTCACTGTGTGTTCCAGGATTTATCTTACCTTCCTTGTATGGGTTTTACTTTCATGTGGCTGAAGATTAGAGGATGACCTGCCAGATGTTATAAATTAGTCAGCAACAGCCACAATCATTACTAGGCACACTGTAATAATGATTTGAAGTTTTACATGATTTCCAAAGTATATTTAGTTTAAACCACTATAATTTGATGGTTTCGTATATGGCTTTTAAAAATTGAAACAGGATATTAGCTTAAATTTCTTCTTAAGATTGATGACATTGTCAGACATAAAGTTAAGGACCTGTATAGACACAGACACTTGGGCAAAAAAGAAGAAAAAAATACCCTACCCACAGCAGCACTCATCTGTCTAAAACAGCGCTGCAGCTTGGGCTGAGTCAGTTTAATTGACTTCAGTAAGACTATTGGTTCATTGAAACCAAAGCCAGAATGATGGCTCTATCTATCTTCAAATAGGTATTTACACTGCAGACCTCACACAGAGCAAAATGTTACCATCCTGCTGGGTTGGAACAGCATGAAACTTTACAAAGAATAATATTATACTTGATTTCAGATAATTTATTGAATCCTATTTCTGCACTTTTGATGAGAGATCTTGTGGCCAGGACACATTCCAAAAATTGTAAAAGACAAAATTCTTGAGGCCCTAAAATCAAGCTCTTCCTGGATAGCAGCTGGGAGAGTATATGGGGATCATTTTGTTTCAGCTATAAAAAAATCGAAGCATGCATGTTCTCCATAAAACCAAAGGTAATTACATTCCAGTTTTTCCGCCAGCAAAAGCGGTGGCTTCAGCATCCTGCAGTTGTTTTGTTCTTAGTGGACTGCCGTATGATAAACAAACAGAACAAAGTTGAACAGTATTAATATTGAATAGATCTGGTGAGGTCTGCCAGAGTATGGACAACAAAAGACATTTAAAACATTCTTGGAATGCAAATTCTAAGTGTCTGGTGTATGTTTCCCCTTAGAAAACTTTAACCATTTAAGCTATTGTCATTTAAATAAATTGGTAAAAATCAAAAGGCAAACATAATTGTGATTAATAATAACTTTTCTGAATATTGTAGATAGTTACGACTCATCATATTTATACACATATTTTTTTTTTCCAAAACAGGGTAGCTTCTATTGGACATTTAAAATTTCAGCATGCCTTGTATTCAACAATTTTTTTTAGTTGCTTTGCTCTTTCAGGTCCAAATTTTGTGATCACTTAGAATATCTTTATCCTAAAAAAATAGAAGCCATGTGATTCACTCAATTTACTCAAAATAGAATCTCAACTTAAGAATGAAATATTTGCTTTAAGCAGTGATCTATAGAGCTTAAAATGTTAATTTCAGTTCATAGTTCTAAAGAAATAATTAAGTATAAACATAGTTATATAAACCGGGAAAACATAAAATTCAGTCCCATGATGGTGTTTTTTAATATGAAAAATCAATGCTTAATTTAGACAGCACTGCATTTCACATCTCAAATATTGTGCTGATATTCTATATTTATATTTAGTAGAGGACGTCCTGAAGTCAGTTTTTTAAAGTTAGTGCTAGACACTGAAACCGATTTTATCTGCAAAGTACTAATCTCAATGAATCAATAACTCTCAAATTAGTCTTATTGATATAAAAGACATAATAATGCTGTATAAACAAAGATAAAAGTATGCCCTTTTTCACTGAAACTCACTAAATACAATACAAAATCACTTTTATTAAACTCTTGTGTTTTTCGTGCATATAACATACCTGAGGAACTAGTTAGAACATTTTTCCTGGCTAAAATACAATGAATAATAAAAATTGGTCTTAAACCTGTTTGACGCAGCTTCAGGTATTACTTTTACAGAACATGAAATGGCGATATTTCCACCCCCCCCTTTAGAAAACTTTCCCTATGCAATCTGTGTATTGAAAATTAATTAAAATGAGAACAATGTAATTCAAGTAATATCTTTGAGAATGTCGTTAGGAATTTCAGGAGTGAAATAGATTTTTACCCAAGACACAAATAAGCCATGTCTTAAAAGTTGCTTTACATACAGTGGGATAAAGGTATTTGGAGTTTTAAAGTTAAATTATCAGTCAGTGTATACTTTGAGGCAGAGTAAGAAAAAGGGTTAAAGAATCTATATATAATTGTCATTTAATTTTTCACACCTGAAGGACAGATAAACAGACTTGGATTTGCAAGAGTAAGAAGCATGTCTGTGCATCCCTACCCTTTGCCCTCCCATCCCAACCCAAGAGACTGCACTTGTGTCCTTATAAAGGCATACTGTATTGTGACTTGGTGATTCTTTGCAGACAACAGCTAAATGACACTTTTCTCTTTCCATGATGACCGAAAAACATAACTAAACCTAACTTCACGGAACTGAAAAGAAGTTTGTTTCTGATTTATGGCTTTCAGATGTTTTCTGTTACCAACAATACAGAATGCGGGAAGTTACTGGAGGAAATCAAATGTGCACTTTGCTCTCCACATTCTCAGAGCCTGTTCTACTCACCTGAGACAGAATCCTTGGAAAGAGACCTGGCACTTCCCCTGCTCTGCAAAGACTATTGCAAAGAATTCTTTTATACTTGCCGAGGCCATGTTCCAGGTAAAAAAAAAGATACATTAAATCAACTACTGCGGAATAGCTTCCCAAGATACCTGTTCCTAAATGCTTGCTTAGGAGAGTGTAAAATGTATCTGCCTTTCACAGTATCTATTTTTACCTCATAATTAACTGTTCCAAACTTGGAACCTTTTATTGCTGCTCAAATTGCTGCTGTCATTTCAGCCTACAAACAATGCATTGTTTTGTTGAAGTGTTTAACATTTCTTGTTAAATGGATAATACAGTTGGTAATCTTTACACAGCTGGATTATCAGCACAAATCTCTTGTTGGTGTCTTTAGTCATCAGCGTTGATATCAAGACAGCTTCCCCTTCTACACAGCTGATACATAAGTGCAGATTATACACTGACTTTTAAGGTATTTCCTTAAATAAAATATAATTCAAAAGGCCCCAAAAAGTAACACCTTACAAATCATTTTCATATATAATGACTAATTTGCTCCTCATAAACCCTGTGAGGTAGATAGGAAAGGTCTGGTCATTTCCATTTGACAGATGAGGAAAACTGAGCCTCAGGAGAAGTTAAATGCTGTAACCAAAGTTGTACTATGAGAAAGTGATAGGCTAAAAGAAGTTCAAGTTCTTATGCTTATAATGTCCCGGATATACCTGGTCACTGTCGCCTTTTGGACCCTAATAAACATATAAGCTCTTGGGCATTGATTACTTTTACCATCAGAAGCTTGTAAACCTTGGTGGTTGTTGCTTTAGGTTGGAAGAATCAACACAGAGGTAGAAACGAATTTAACGAGTCCAATTCTGTTTAGTTAGGCAGTGTCACCCACAAACAAATCTACTGAAACTAACAGTTTATAAAACTCAATGGCACTGAAGGACAAGGCGAGCTTTAAGAACTGTAGGATGCACTTGGAGAATTTTTTTTAACTGCTATGGACATTTTACTTTTTTCTCTGACCCAGAAAAGTGTAGATTTTGGTATTTTTTATAGAGCTCTCCTAATAGCCTAAGAAAACATTTTGACTAGGGTTGCTTGCTTCCTTTGGTGTACCGTAACAAGTATCTAAACCCATTCAATGTGAAAATATTATTATTGTTTTTTTTAACTACAGCCATGTTTCTAAGGCTTTCCTTAAACCAGCTGTTTCTTTCTCTTTATCACGTTCCCCAAAGCAAAGTAGAATAGGTCACGGTTGCCTAGATGGCCTGCCGAGAAGTGATAACAGATTAGGTCCCATAAAGTTCTGCTGCACATTACCAGTCTGCAAGGTTTGCCTTTACCACTATAACTTGAAAATGGTATTGACAGTGGGCATTTTTATCTACCCTTATCTACTTGCGATAAATACCACTAGGCTGGATTTAGAGACTCATCTGTGGGGTGCTTCCTATATTTGAAGGTATTTTAGCTTCCAGAACAAACAACAAAAAGCAATATCCACTGAAAGAGAGAGCACAGCAAACAACTCAGGAGCCAGAGCTGCAAGCACCTCACTCCCCAGATCAACATATGTGGTGACGAATGACAGATTAATTTTCCTACAAAGTTTGTATATATGTAAAACTGCTGAAGTGCATCAAGATGTCAAGTGCTTTTGGTGGCCACCCAGGCTGCCTTGAAAGATAACCAGATGAAAGCTCCACTCCAGTGGTGGGTGGAGCAGCAAGGCTACTTTTCAGGGCCAGGCCAGCAGGCTTTAGCAGCGAGCAGAGGGGGCTTCCTCTGCATCCATCAAATGCTAATAATTGCTCTAAATACTTGTCCCAAAAGTGAGCTGTAATAACACACTCTTTGTGTTACTTAGGTTGATCAATTTGTTAGCCAGACTGATCCTTGGCACGTAGGTTACCATTTCCTAAAGTATGATGAATCAGATGATAATCTGGTCCCCAGCAGAGAAGGCTCTTTAGAATTCTAGAACACTCGTTTTTCAGAAATTGCTCAAAATTTGTAATAATTTCACCTTCTTAAGTCTATTTAATGACATGGATTGCTTTTCTCCGAAGTTTGAAATTGTGAAAAACAGCTACTTTGTGATTCTTCTTTTTTTTTTTTTTTTTACTCTCCCCATTGTTAGCCTCATCTTTCTGCAAATCAAAAACATGAAGAGGAAGGGACCTTAAAGGTTGTAGTTTGCTAAGAGAAGGGAACTGCTGAAAGGGGTTGAAAGAGTGAAAATAATTCTAGACGCATCTTCATTTCTTCCCCCACTGCCCAATACGTAAAGAATTAAACACGTAAACGGTCTATCCCTTTGCTTCACCCTCTTGGCTTTAAGAAAGTGCCACTCACTTTGGGATACACGTATACCTGAAAGACAGCTACTCTCTAGAAACTTTAATTCAGAAACATTCATGGTCTGCTTATTCCCACAAAAATGAAAAAAGGAAGTTAAAAATCACTACAGTGAGGATAGACTAGAGTTTTATGAATCATAATATTCTCCTGTTGTGACTTTACTTAGGGAGATAAACTCTTAACACTTCTAAAAAAATACCCAAATTTCATTAAAAAAAAAACCACAGGAACTGTTTTCTCAATACCATGGGTCTCGTCTTTTGCCTGAATTATGATGAACAGAGGAGATGCTTTACTGTTCACTAAATGATGGCCTAATAAATACTCTCTGTGGAAAGGATAGGAAAGGACATCTCTGGGCCTTGCTTCTCCCTTTATACTTGTTATCATAGTGATTTTTATCACTCTTGGACCATCATATCTCAGCTGTAGGTTATGGTAGTGTGAAATATCTGTCTGTACACAGTTAGTTCAATTGGTTTAATCCCATTGCTAAAGAGGCCAAGGTCAAGAATTTGATTCCACTGAGTTTCTCGAGTCCACAGCCACTCCTGACCCAGTCAGATATCTTACACGTGTGTCTCATTAGTTCCCAAGAGAGCAAACCAGAGCAGATATATGAATACACCAAAGTCTACTCCCTCTGCTAGAAAATGCTCTCTAGTGCAAGCCTTACAGATGGTAGGGTTTTTTCATTTTTTCTTTATCATGATGAACAGCATATATAATGAGGAAGAAATAACTTTTCTGTAGCATACATGCTCAGAGCTTAGAAAACTGCACAGAGAATATTTATTGACATGTCAGTATTTTATAGGGTGCTTTGTGGTATAGTAGGACTGGGTTAATGATCCAGGAGAAGAGTTACAGTTCCAAAACATTTGATAAATTATCAGGAGTTATAAAAAAATTACAGCTGCTGGAATCATCAGTGTACTTCCGTTGTTAGTGGACTTCATCATATTATGGTGATCCAGCACCTTCAGTAAAATGCTCTTCAGTGTTTCCTTCCAAACAGAAGGGTACCATTCGGTAAATTATATCCTCCTTGACAGTAAACATTAGCCCTATGTCCTGAAACCAGATCTCTTTTAGTTCTTCACAGGAAAATATATCTTACTCATCCCTGCTTATAAAATCGGGTCATTTAAGGTAAAGTACTAACAAAAGTATTAGATGCTTCAATTCAAAGTAACATAATTGTCAGAAAAATGCCCGGATTTTTATGTAAAAGTCTTCTGAGTTGGCCCCCTTCTTCCCACTTAGATTGTTCAGTTTGTCTCAATACTGTCAAAAGCTCGGAATAATTCATTGTTAACATTCTGGTTTTGTTTTGTTTAATTTGCTAAGAGAGCATAGTATCTCTGGAGCGACAGAGTTTATGAATCTGTCCTCATTCATCTTCAGATGTTCCATTTGAAAATGATTTCTCTTTTCCTCGTGTTTGTCCCCAGCTAATAATTTCTTATAAAATAGAATTAGCCACTGGCATTGTTCATTAATTTCCCCTTAAGATGGTATTGGTTTGCAGACTGTAATGCTGGAAAACAGATATGTTTTTAAAAAGCAAACTCAAAATTTCCTCTGAATTGCACTTTGGAATTTTTCTGTGACCCCTGCAGGCAAATAATCACATTAAAACAAAAGGTCTCCTTCACACATTCAGTTATAAATAGATCCATAGTATGACAGTCTTCCCGCATGCATCAGATTGACATGGAGAACTCCCTGCCTGAAGGTAAATATATATTGATATATAGAGAGAGATATATAGAGATATATATCTACATATCTATATATATTTATATATAAAACACCTAGCCCCCCAAAACTTCTAGCCCCAAACTGTGAAAAGTCTGATTTAGCAACTCAGTTTTCCTTCTCTTCTTTTTACCTCAAACAGAATTATTTCACACTACCGGGCAGTTTTCATCTGATGCTTAGCCATTAAAGAATGGAGGAGAAAAGTTATCTTTTGCAAACAGTGAATTGCTGAAGATGAGTAAAAGCAGTTGCAGCCCTCATTCCTCTCCCCAATTTCTAATCCCTGGATTTTTTCAAAGAAAGATAACCTCCTCCCCAGCTGACAGCCTCCTTGCCTCCTCCCCAGCTGACAGCCTCCTTGCCTCCTCCCCAGCTGACAGCCTCCTTGCCTCCTTATTCTGCCCACCTCCCCCGCAACACACACACACACACTCCCAAGGACATCTGCTTTTTTACTTGCCAGTTTCCCAAAGGCAAGATGTTTCCCAGTAGTTGAGTCAGATATTGGCCTTGAAGAGTCTGTCTCAGAAATTTAGGGGTGATCCATTTCACCCAAAAGTTAGGTCAAAATGTATATTATGTTTTAACCATTTGGGACCCGCAGATTCCAAGATTAGCTTTAGGTTTGAGGGGACCTAGGTCAAGCTCACAGAAACTCAACTTTTTAGGGTCTTTCATGTTCCATTGATGCGCCTCACTTGGTTGTCCCCAAATCCTTGTTCTTGCAAATCCTTGCAAACTTGCATCCATTATACAACTTCTAAACCTCACCTGGGTTACCAGGTGCCTTTGTTACAAAACTGATTGGGAGTACAATAATCTAATTTGTTAGATAAAAATCAAGACCTTGAGCATAATTAAAGGTATGAAACCAGAAGCAGGAATTTGGGACATCATATAACGTCAACTCTGATAGCAACATCATATTTTAATAGCAAAATCATCAGAATATGGAAGTGAATCTGATTAATTAATATGCCCTCCCCCCAATAAAAACCTACCTTATTAATTCAAATTTTAAAAGAAATGTCAAAATTGTTTTTGTAATAGGATCTTCTTTCTTATTCAACTTTTTATTTGATAAAAATTCTTACTATGTAAGAAATGAAAAAAAGGTCTTTCACATCCTTTTAAGTCTACTCTGCAGTTTTGTTTTGGCTTGTTTTAATATTTTTTTCATTGAGGGGTAGTATGTCAGCTATTCTGCCTGAGAATATTGAAAGGATATCTTAAAGAAAATTTTTGTATTATAAAATAATCATTGTCTCCAGTAAGTGAGCAAGAAAAAAGGCACCAACACATTTGAATATAGAGCCTCTGTTACTGGCATCAATTCATTGCTTGATCATTGCAGGGAGTCAGTCATTTACTGTAGCATATAATGAATGACCTTGGGATAGTAACTAGATTTATTATTTAATCATATATGAGGGACAATACAATAAGAATTGTAAAATGACCCAAACTGCCTCCCGATGGTCTATCTCTTTCCTGATCGCAATTTGTTCTTCTTAGGAATAGTACTGTCGGAAAAAAAGTGCTGAATAGTAATCACATGAGCTTGAAAGTACAACATATAGTAACCAGGGAGGCTTGAAAATAGAGTCAATGCAATAACAAGATTAATGCTGTGTTCGTATCAATTCTGTTTCATAGGAGCCTTTTAAGACATCCAACACAGTATCATTTCACTTTTACTGCAATTTTAAAATTTTGGTTAAAAAAGAAATGGAAATCCCAAGCCAAAAAATATGTTCTTCTTACCTTTTGTTTTTTGTCTATATATTTCCCTAGAATATTCATATAGTTCCTAAAAAATCCTTTACCTATATTTGGTCTTTCAAATGCTCTGTTTTTACCATGACACTAAATATTTCTAAGGTGTCCTTTTACATTTTCAAAGGTTTCCTTCAAACTACTGCTGATGAGTTTTGCTTTTACTATGCAAGAAAAGATGGTGGCTTGTGCTTTCCAGATTTTCCAAGAAAACAAATCAGAGGACCAGCATCTAACTACTTGGACCAGATGGAAGAATACGACAAAGTGGAAGAGATCAGCAGGTTCATAAAGATAAATGTTCTTTAATCTTAAAAAAAAGAAAAGAAAAAACCCGACAAGTCTTGTGGTTTTAACAATGAGTCAACTGGCTATGCTCATGTCCAGCAGCTATATCCTCCAGATGCTTTTTGTTTTCTTTTTGGTAGTTTGCTTCTCTAAAATCATATTCGCTTAAATGCTTTTAATGCTAAGACTACTAATCTTCTGTTATGAGCTTGGCTTCTCTCTGATTCATGGGAATTTTATGAGTATAGTTTTAAACTTGAATTTTATGATA
Source organism: Neophocaena asiaeorientalis asiaeorientalis (assembly GCF_003031525.2). Taxonomy (NCBI): domain Eukaryota; kingdom Metazoa; phylum Chordata; class Mammalia; order Artiodactyla; family Phocoenidae; genus Neophocaena; species Neophocaena asiaeorientalis. The sequence goes on along the minus strand of NW_020185337.1, from coordinate 3,951,886 downwards.
GTTGTTAGCTTATGGCACTGTGGAAACATTCAGCACAATTATTAGTAGCAAATCAGAGTTTTATAAATAGATCTTAGAACTTTCTCTCTGAGTGCCTTTCTGTAAGGTTTAATTATTGTGAGTAAAGTCAGTTTTAATTAGTCACTGAAAGATGAGATAGTGAGCTTGTGAAATTTTAAAATACATATGTGTTTTGATTCTCTCCTTTACTTCCTAATAGAAGGCTTTTTTGTGTTGTTTTTTTTTTCTTTTCATTGAAAAGAATTTAAAAGAATCAGAGTGTGACCTTGGGTTAGCAGCCCTTCGTGATTATCAAAACCGTTGATTCCTAGAGGAAATATATTTTGAAAAGGATGCTAAGTGCATCCCTTACCTCCTTCATCTCAAGAAAAGCTTACTGGTTTTCTTTAATTTGTTTAGAAAGCACAAACACAACTGCTTCTGTATTCAGGAGGTTGTGAGTGGGCTGCGCCAGCCCGTCAGCGCCCTGCATAGTGGGGATGGCTCACACCGTCTCTTCATTCTGGAAAAAGAAGGTTACGTGAAGATACTTACCCCTGAAGGAGAAATTTTCAAGGAGCCTTATTTGGACATTCACAAACTTGTTCAAAGTGGAATAAAGGTTGGCTTTTTAAATTTTATTTATCTTTGCTCTGGCTATGTTAATTTTATTTTAGTGTTCTCCTCACTAAAGGTATTTCTTTGTAATAAAAGAAATAACATAGGAGAAAATAAGGAGACAACATAAGGGAACAATAATTATGGCAACTAAATCGGGACAATGACATTAAATTTTTAATGTTATTTGGTGACTATTAAGCAGTGCAATCAGATTGATATTTTTGACATGGTTTCCCTATGTAATTTACATACTTAAAATAATTATTGGTTTTATAAAGTATTTGTTTAAATATTGTTTGACAGGCATTAGAATTGTATATCAGCATTTGCTAGCAGAAACAAAGAGGTCTTTGGGTTACTTTGGCAATTGCAAATCATTCTTTTACCTCATCTGTGTCATAAAAAATGCTACTTATACTGTAATTTCCTTGTACAATATTTTTACAGGTAAGTCAGATATTTTTATCTATAATTAGCCACCTTTATAATATATAAGCCCATCTATTGCCTTCTTTCCCACTTCTCCAATTTGAATTCTCATGTTAAAGTAATCTAGTAGGTATATAAATAAAATTATTGTCAAGTTTATTTCACAAGAGAGTAACACAGTACAGTATTAGCAGTGCTAAGCTATAAGGCAAATTGTGGCATTCTAAATTAAGACATTTAACAGCTCATGACCGTTTTAGAATGAAACGAATTAAGTATGATTGGGGAAGAACTGGTTATCTTTTTCTAAACTGGAAAAAAAAATCAAAGGAGGATTTATACTCTGCTACTCATATCGAAATAAGCTCCTCTTTGCTTTGTTCAGCTCTATTCAAAGGTAAGAACATCAAAACCAGTAGAAACAAATCAGAAAAAAATATAAATATATTCGACATCTATCTATTCAATATCTACCACATGAAATAATTAGGGTGACTCAGTTAGAGCACAGAGAATACCTATTGTTGGGACCACCCAGCCTCAAGGCCATGTTGTGACAGCATCACCAAGACATACTGCATAAGAGAAGTATTTTATGGTACTTGTGGTCCTTTAAGGAAAAGGACTTTGGCACCAAGACACAGATCATTTGGAAAAGCTGTTTAAATCAGTAGTTTCAACTTTCTCCCAATAAAATTTTTCATTACAATTCACAGCAAATATTCCAAAGTCTCTTAAAACAAAGCATTAGTGCTTTGCACATCAGAGTTCAATAAATACATTCTGAAATGTGTTCTGATAACTCATTGCAAGTGGTACCTCATGAGGAAGGAATAAAGATGCAGCAGCAAGTGCATTACTCACTACAAGTGTTTTACTTACCTTGAAAGTTAAACATGCTCTCTATAAAATAAAAAATGGGGGAAAGTGAAGTATTTTAAAAATCACCTGTAATCCCATCAGTTAAAGAATATCACTATTAACATTATGATATACTTTCTTCCAGTTTTTATATTAAAATTAAATGAATTTTTCCTGACTACAAAAGTAACACAGGTCCATATTAATAAATGTGGAAACAGAAGAACATGTTTTCTGATAGCTTTTTTCCTAAGAAGTGTTAAAATAAAATTGAAATCAAACCATATATACATCTTTTTAGCCTTCTTTTTTCACCTAACAGTATGTCATGGATATGTTACCAGATTTGGAAACTTTTCTCAAAAACTTAGTTTTTTTGAGTGTTCCATTTCCTTATTATGAGATATTTAGGAAGACCCCCACTATTTTCCTTTTATCATTGTAAATAATGTTATCTATCATTCTTGTATATATTATTTAACCTGATCATGGATGATTTCTTTGAAATTCACTGATAAAAAGAGCATTACTGAGTTGAAGGACATATGCCACAATACACATTGCCAATTTGCTCTAAAATTTAATATATCTTTGGGTATTTGAGAGAATAATACATAGTTTTCAAATACTATTTTACTTAAAATGTTGGTATTAAAAATCTGTGTATGATAAAATGTAGGTGAAAGAAATGGGCTCAGAATACTTGAAAATTTTGTTGTAAGAAGGAAAAAAACTGATGTTCTTGTTTCTACTTCAGTTTAACTGCCTAAAGAATGCCCTGCTTCTAACTAGAGTTACGTCAGACGCCCTCTTCATTTACACCCATTCATTGGGATACGAATGAAAGTGTATCTTCTCTGACTTTGAGACATCTCATCATGCAGAGAAATTATACAAACTGGGGTATGACAGTGCCATGATTCTGCAGGCCTCTAGGAATTCTGCAGAACCCTTTTTGGCCTTCCTTTCCTAGGAGAGCTGCAGGGCTCCTGGGGCTTAAAATAAACTTCGAAATCCATTCTTCTCCATATGTATTGATAGAATACATATTTCTACATTAAAGACATATTTCAAAGTGCATATTTTGGATTCCCTTAGTATTTGGCACTAGTGATATCAATAAGATAGGAATCTATCACATGGATATTTGAGTGTATACTGATAAGGGAGTAACAAGACCGCATCCTTGTCGCTTCGAGTAGCTTATACAACAACTGGCCTTTATCTCAGTCTCCAAGGAACTCCTGTCACAAGTCACAGATTGGAAGTGTTAGAAGTGGCTACTGTTGGTTGGATGGGGCGGATGCCAACACATTCATGAGTTGATTAGGATTATGCCATTGCTTTTTGTGGTATGCCCCTCAGAGACTTCTGAAGTGAAAACATTATCACAGTTACTTCACAGTCATTTTTCAGGCTTCTTGATATGTGAATAGTTAGTTGTTCATGTTAGTGTACAGTTAGTGTATTCTGTGTTCGTCAATGATCATTTTGCATTAATAATGCAAATAGGAATTTTCATAAATTATTATGCATATCACTTCTCTAGTCTTTTCGTTTTAAAAATCCTAAGAGAGGGAATAAAGCTGTTTTAACAGACCAAAGTATTGACTGCAATTTTCAAATCACAGAATTAATAACGTATATGAAACACAACCTTGGTATGTTTGAAATAAATACAGGACAAACCACAGTGATGATCTCCCCATGATATTAAGTAACCATCAGTATGAGTATATTAAATCAGACATAAAGAGGAACTCTTGATTATAAGAGTTTCTAAAAGCTAGTGCTGGCTTTAGGGAATTTGGAATTCCTTTTCTGCTAATTGTCAATTAAGAATTGACAGGGATATCTGTCACCTGGTTAAGGACTGGCCTTTTTGTGGCAAAAAGCTAGACTTGGTTGATCTCCTTCAATCTCTACCAGCCCTGATTCTGATACCACCAGCAAAGAGCCAGTCATTTGGGGAACTTGGAAAACTCCTCCCTAAATGGGTCCTGACTGAAGCTAAAAATATGGCATCTGGTTTTTATCTAACACCCTGATTGTAAGAGATTTCAGTACCCTGTGAGTGTAACTAAGTTTCACCGAGCAAAAGTTAGGTGCAAAAGTGCAAAGCACCCGCTAAAGAATTGACTTCTTTCTGCTAAAGGAAATAAATTACGGAGTTGGATTAATGGAGTAAACTCTGTGCCATATGAATTTAAACTGCCATTTAGGAAGAGGTGATTCCGTTCACAACAGCTCAAATCCTAGAAGACCGAGCTTTGTGAAATTGCCAAGAGTAAGTCAAAAATAGGTTTTAAAACTAGATAGTGGTTTGCTAGATCTTTGGTGCTAGTGCACTGTACAAGCTGACCACTCATACTGATGCTATGAAGAATGGCTCAAGTGTCCAACTGGTGAGCAAACTTTAAAATCTTCATTTTGTGTGTCTAGTGTCGGGGGGAGGGCTTATACCTTGTTTGTTGTTGATATTGTTTTTCCCAAAGAGGGAAATTCCAGGATCCTGGTGATTTGAAATCTTTAAATTGAGCTTATATCTGAATTACTAGTCAGAACTTCTGGAAGTACTAGAACCAGCCTCATCTACTTGAAGTCCTTGAGGATGATAGACCAGTGGTTTCCAAAAATGGCTGCAGAGTAGAACCGCCTGGGAGCTTTAGAAAATTCTGCTGCCCAAATTAAATCAGAATATCTAGAGTTAGGACTCAGGCATTGGTACATTTTTAAAGCGTTTACAGGTAATTTCAGAAGCACTGGTCTAGACTGAGCCAGACCCCTGGATCAGTTGAATAAGGAATGAGACACATTTTCTCTGCCTATCCATGGCCAAGTCATATTCCTGAAATGACCACTGAGAGCAAATGGTTGGACACCAGTTGTCATTGTCCTGTACCTTCTGTCATTTACCTGACCTACACATATTACTTGTCCACTCTGAATGAGGAGATGAGTAGTTAACTCTGTCAGCATTGTAAGATTCTTGATAGAAAGTTTCGGAAGATGACACTTAAAAATCTCAACATTTGGGCTTCCCTGGTGGTGCAGTGGTTGAGAGTCCGCCTGCCGATGCAGGGGACGCGGGTTCGTGCCCCGGTCGGGGAAGATCCCACATGCCGCGGAGCGGCTGGGCCCATGAGCCATGGCCGCTGAGCCTGCGCGTCCGGAGCCTGTGCTCCGCAACAGGAGAGGCCACAGCAGTGAGAGGCCCGCGTACCGCAAAAAAAAAAAATCTCAACAATTCATTCTAATTGGACAATTGCTTTACCTATTACGTTTTCCTATTTTTGTTCCTTTTGGGAATTTGGTATTCAGCTAGTTGGCAAAATTGTTCTCATTCCTGTTCCTAAACTATGTAGTTTGCTATTATATCTGAAAACGCTTGTTACGCCAGAAGTTACCCTAGTCTAATCTTACCAAACTTCCCCTGACCACCAAGGATCTGAAAGTCAGCCTTAGCTTTGCATGTGTGTGGCAGTTAAGACAAGCCTGCGCCTGTCACCTACAGGGTGGACCCCCAGGGAAGCCGACACACACCGTTCTCTGCACCCCAGTTCTCAGGGGACCCAGTTCTCAGTCAGAGGACCGAGAGGCTCGCACCCGCAGCAGACAGAGCTAAGACTTGTCGATCATTGGAACAAGTGTGCCTGGGCTCCTGTCCCTCTCTATCTACTTGGGTCCTCATTTCAAAAGATGCTTTTCGAAGCAGTCCTTTTACCGCGGGAGGAGAGGACGTAAGGCTGAAAGCTGCTGATTGTCCGGGTGGCTGAGCCCATTGACGCTGGGGCTCTTGAGAGACAGTGGCCCAGGTGCCAGGAGCCACAAGAGCATGTGGAGGAGGACGCAGTGTGTGCCAGGGCAGGACCCGGCCCTGATTTCACATGCTTGTAAATCACATGCATACTTAATGAGCAGCGAAAGTTTAGTGAAATCCATTGCTCATCATCCCATTGGGATTGATGTCCTACTTTTCTGAAGTTTGTCAGAGACCCTTCCTTTTACATTTTCCTCTGTCTTTAACTGGTGATCTTATGGCAGCCCATGCAATGTTAGCGTATTTTTTTTCAAGTGAAATGAGTCAGAACATAAATGAGAAGCAACTTACTTTTCAAAACTGTTGTTGGAAACATAGCACGCATGTGTGCACACACGTACACATGTATGTGGCAGTGACTGGGTCCCATATCAAATGCTTCCTCAGGAAAATTGTTAGAACTCTGCTTTAAAGCATGCTTCAGGTTGAAAAGAAAGTGTGTGTTCGGTTGAAAGAAAACAGCAATATATTTAATATATTTGATAAATATTACAATAGAAGAGTCACCATTCTGGAATTTTTTGTATATGTGACATTTTTAAAGTTTGTGACATATCAAACTACTGCATTAGAATTTATTAAATCTCATCTGAAAGACAATTGCTGTAGTGGTAGAAATAACCATTAGATAAATTCATTCTAAAAGTGGTAGAAAGTTAATTGAAGAGTCTTTCCTCAGATAAAAACTTTTAAATGCCTTCTTTTGGGGGTAGTTTAAAATTCTGGTTCCAAACCATTAAAATATAGATCCGCAAGTAAAATTTTTTACTGTGTTTTATATATATATATATATATATATATATATATATATATCAAGGTAGTAATGATGTGGCATTAAACCCAACTTTATTTTATTGGGTGTTGCTGACCCTACATCAGAATGCCCTGTACTCTGAGATAAATGTTGTTTTCAATTTTTACATAAGTCTAATCTCATTTTAAATCTAATACAAAAGTCCACAGAGAAATAATTTTTTTGCCCCTTGGTCATGTGAAATAATCTCAGTGTGATTTCGTTTGGTTAAGTTAATTTCATTTCTGGTGCTCTTACTTTTTTACTTTGGCATTTGCAATTCTACTGATAAAGGGTTTTGATAAATGTCAATGGACATAGATATGGTGTATGCCAGTATAAACTGGTTTAATCTATAAAGTGCTCTCCAGCATGCATCATGTTTTTTTTTACTGAAGTCGAAACTGCAGTATGCAGGGTCCCTCCAGTTGAGTAAAGAAAGACCTGCTTTCTCCTACATTTTAGGTCCTGTAACTCACAGCTGAGGTGAGGAAAGCTTTTACATGAATGTCTTTATATTTATCTAAGACTTGAAGGGCAAAGGAAATAGAGCCTATAAATCTCAGAAGTCCTATGGTAATCATTTAAAACAAGTAAAAAACCAAGAAATCTGCACCCTAGAGAAAGTCACTGCCATCTTTCAAAAGCATCTGTCTGGACGTGGCAGCCACCACCTCTCTGTATCTGACTAGAAAGAGAACAGAGAAGGGCTGCTGGTGATATCATTTGGCATGACTTTCCAGTGGCTCTATTATCTAATGAAAAGGAAATCACAGGTGTCCCAAAACTGCCTCTAAGTAGTAGAAGGTAGCACAGTACTCCCTTTTAGAGACAGTCAATAGCTTTTCTTTCCCAGTACTAAAGATAGTCTTCAAGCCAGCCATGTTGTTAGCAAGAATACGGTAAGTCCCCTACGTACGAACGAGTCCTGTTCCGAGAGCACGTTCATTAAGTCCAATTTGTTCTTAAGTCCAACAGAGTTAGCCTAGGTACCCAACTAACACAATCGGCTCTATATACTGTACTGTAATTGGTTTATAATACTTTTCACACAAACAACACGTAAAAAAACAAACACAAAAAATAAAGAAAACATTTTTAATTTACAATACAATACCTTGAAAAGGACAGCAGTACAATACCACAGCTGGCATCCAGGGGCTGGCATGGAGTGAACAGGCAAGAAGAGTTTCTGACTGGAGGAGGGAGGGGAGGTGGCAGAGGGTAGAGCTGAAGTATCGTCAGCAATAGGAGACGGAGGGCAAGCTGCAATGTCACTCACACCTGACGTAGATGGAACGCATGTTTGCATCTTTCAAAATTTGCAACTTGAAGGTTCATATGTAGGGGACTTGCTGTACTCTAGTCTTCTCTCTTACTAATCATAACCACCATTCTTTGAAGCACTTACTTTGCTAAGCCATTACATAGAGTACCTCTGTAATCCTTCTGGTAACCCTGTGAGGCAGGTGTGCATATCCCCTTTCACAGATGAAGAGACTGAGACCCAGAAGTTAAGGAAACTGCCCGAGAGAACACCACAGAGCCAGTAGCAGAGCCAGATTTGCAAGGCAGTTGTCGGACGCCGTGCTGTCAGCCACGGTGCTGTGCTGCACTGTGCTTTTGATCAGCCACTGCACAGGAGAAAAGATTGGGTAGCACGTTTAAGAAGCAGAGATGGGTGACGGTTGGTGTAGACATGCTCAGGGCTGCTCGTCCTGGCTCGCAGGACAGTGGGGAGGCTGAGGGCCTAGATCTAATGTCAAGCGTACAGACTTGGGTGCTAGTCACTGCATTCATACCACGTGCTGGTTGTTTGACTCTGGACAAGTTATTTAACCTCTAGGCTTGGTTTCTTCATCTGTAGTGTAGAGGTGACAAAAGGTTGCACCTACGACTTTACGTGTACAATCTCACATGAATCCGAAATACCTTGTAAGCATTAGCTGTTATCATCATCTATTACACTAACATGAAAGGAAGAGGAAGGAAAGGAAAAGGTGCCCAGCCCTCAGAATGACTTACAAGCTCCCGTGGCCACAGTTAACTATACTCTGTAGTACTTAACAGTCCTCCCTCGTATGAGATTGGATGACAATTTATGGAAATTCCATGATAGTGTTAGTGTTTGCACCAGAATTATATGGCAGTCTTATGGGAGCAAAGTTATACTGATGTATGTCTGTGGGTTTACTTCCATTCAAAAAGATAAACCTAGAATATATTTTTTATCAAAATGTATAACTGGAGGAAGAGAACGTCTTCATTTTTAGATCATCACCTCTTGGCATTAGGCATAGGGCATTGCCACCTACCTCATTATGCAAAACGCCCCAGGTCTGGAGTTTCTGAGAACACGTGCCTGACGATGATGAAGCACAAAGCAGCTGACCCATGAGTACAGCAGCAAAAGCTTCCTCAGCATTTCCTTGCTTTCAGAGTAGTTTTTCTCAACCTGGATATTATAGTAATGTAGGTCTTTTTGTGTATTTATTTTGGAACATGGTTTGTGTCACTCTGCCATAGAGTTAATAAATTGTAGGATTTGCAAAGGAAATATACTGAGACTGAAAACTAAGAAAGCACATATTTTTGCCCACCAGCAACAATAGCTCAAAGCACAGATTTAGAATCTCAGGATCTGGGAGGGGAGCAATTGGGCAAAGTTGCTCTGAAATTAACATGTAATGTCATGATACAAAGAGTGTATTACTCAACAAAATATTTTTGTAAAAGAAGCGGATGAGGTCAGGGAAGAGAGAAGTTTAAAGGAAGGTTTCAGAATTAAACAACATAACAGACATCAGTTCATTTATCATGAAATGTGCTAGAGGTCAGGTGCGAGAATATTTAAATGAAATGATCTCAGCTACCTCCCTCTCAGACCCCAGGCCGCAGTAGACCCTTTTCCTATCACATCAACTCAGTAGTTTACAGAAAGCTTCCTAAATCTGTAAGCATGTTTGCTCCTTGATTTGTCTTCTTACCTAAGACCAATTTTGGGAGTTTGCTTATGTAGCATTTGCCTTTTAACAGACTTCTTTCATCTTTACATTTATATACTAAATATATAGAGAGATTTATGTATATAATACTTATGTAAAATAAACATGTACGTAAATATGTTATCAATTACTATAATACATTTAAATTTATTTGTTGGTAGTATTTGCCAATTGACGTTTTGTTTTGTTTTGTTTTTAAAGTCTGAAAGTCTGCAATTATGTTGAACTATCATAATATCAAAGTGGCCAGAACTGAGGACATTTTGAAAAACTGGGTCACTGTCTAGAAATTAAAATCATCTTTGGAAATGCTATTTATTGAGACCATTCTGTAATGCGTTATAATGAGAAAAGTTCGAGAACATCTTTTTCTAAATCATGTCATTTTCTGTCCCAGCTTGTCTTTGTGATACTAGGTGACAATGCATACGGCCACAGTGGCTTTCGGGAATTACCATCCAAAAGGAGTAAAATTTGACTCTTTTTCCTAGTGAATTTTCATTTTACTCTATCTGGGCATGTTGTATACAACTAACTTTAAATTCATCCATTTACTCATTTTAAAATGTTGTGCAGATCCACAAGCCTAAATTTCAAATCACAGAAAATCTGTAAAAAATAATTATTTGTTTAAGACAAAAAATATGAGCTAATTATTCTATCATACATATATGTAGTAGCACAAAAACAGAAAAAAAACCATCAATAAATTTGATCTAGACTAATACCATGATTGCTTGCGGTTGACATTATATTTAATCTGCTTGTAAAACTGAACCCAATAAGCTGAAACTAATATGAAAATAAAGCATGATGACAAAGGATCTTAAAGGTTTATATATTGTCACAAAATTCTTGAGAAAAGAATATTCCTTCCAAATATTCAAATATTGAATATTCTGGCTTTCTCTTTAAGAGTAACTAAATTCTGTACTTTTAAAAAAAAATTCTAAGAAGCTGTTTCCAAACCAACCTCTTACCCTAAAGCACCTTTGATCCAAATGGATCACACAGTTAAATAAAATGACATCTGTCCTCAGGCTATTTCTAGATAGGGAAAGCACATCTGTTCTAAGAACTCTTAGCCAACAGTTTGAAACTGTTCAGAAGAATTCCTTAAAAAAAGAAAATACTATGTACAGAGAGCAAAGGGAAAATGCTTGAGGTTGGAAAAAATTAGGACAGCACTAACCCTTAAGAGGATAAAAAGATAACCCAATTTAATTCCCATTAAATTCTTAGCCTTTCTATGAAAGATTTGGTGATGAGATTCCCACAGTGCAAACATCTTTGTGGATGGATGTGAACACACCTGTTCAGGAAAAGGGAAACAAAACTTGAACTGACTCCCTTCCCACACAGGTCACCAAACATCTGTCATAAGTTATCAATTACTAGCCTAGACTGGACTCAAGCCTGTGACCTGAGGTTGAAAAAGCCACATAGCTCATTCTGTCTCTTACCTAGTCTGTGGTTTTACCCTGTACCACTGGTAAAGCTTCTGTTTAAATCTCCAGGGGTTTGGAAGACCAGGTTGACCCCGTGACATTAATAATGTATTTACGCCCAGGGTTTCCACGCACACCACCCTGGGGCTGATCTTAGTTAGGATTGTGTGACTTGCAGTAATGTAGGCAGCTCCAAAAAGATTTACCCAATAGTTGGCATAGTTCTTTAATTGCATAAATTCCTTAATTGCAACCTAAAGACAATGTCTTCTTGTCCAAGGAAGGTTGTGTGTGTGTGTGTGCGTGCGTGTGTGTGTGTGTGTGTGTATTTTAAGATTTTGACTTTGATTAAATGTCAATACATATAAAACTTCTGCATAAAAGCAGAGAAACGAAACAAAGAAAGAAAACCAAAAAAGGCTTATGGGCATGACTAACTAGGTGAGCTTCTTCCCTTGTAATTATTAAAACTTTGGGCGACAGCATCAAATTGTCAATGCTTTTGATCCCTCCGGTGTCTTTCCTGTAATATCCCACCTCAGTTGGGTACGTGTGAGAACTAATCTCTGAGTGGCTACGGCGCTCATCCACGGAGTTTGCCAGTGGTTGTGTGATTTGGAGCAATCTGCTTAACCTTCTGTGATTCTCTATGTCCTCATCTTCGAAATCAGAGGACTAGGCTAAATGATACCTTAGGTGTTTTCTAGCTCCAAAATTCTGTGAAATAGGAAGCAGTGTAAGTCTCCAACATTTTCCAAGAAAATCACGGTAAAGAGAAGTGGTCAGTGTGGCTCGGGCATTGGCAACTCCACCATTGCCCAGGCTCAGAGAGCATGGAGCTCACTTTGCTTTATTCTGATTTTTTTCCTTTGCACTGATATAGAAACACAGGCAGTGTCCCTCAGTACAGAGCCCACTGGGCACCCTACCACACTGACAGATAGGTGCACTCACCTTTCCGGAAGGTCACCATCACTCCAGTTAATTTTTGAAAGCTGCATAACTCAGCATGAAGTGAGACTTCAGGTTTCAGTTAATGGAAGCATGATGTCTTTAATGTGTAGGAATAACAGGGTGGTAAGTTTTCAAACCTGGGTTCAAAGGTAAAGATACACCATGACCTTGAAGTGAGCAGTACTTGGTGTGCTGGGGAGGACACACTATGGAGCTGAGTGACAGAAGAGGAGAGTCCTCATAGGAGATAAGATTGCAGAGCACCTGTGTGGTGCTGGCGGGGTGGAAGGTGTGCATCAGATAATGCAGGGTCTCACATGCTCTCCTAAGGTCTTTGGCTTTTCCTGTGAGTGAAAGGGGGAATCACTGGAGGGTTTTGAACAGAAGACTGACATGGTCTGACTTAAGCCTTTTGTTTATTTATATATATATTTATTTATTTTATTTATTTATTTTTGGCTGCGTTGGGTCTTTGTTGCTGTGCGCGGGCTTTCTCTAGCTGCAATGAGCAGTGGCCATTCTTTGTTGCGGTGCGTGGGCCTCTCATTGGTGGTGCAGTGGTTAAGAATCCGCCTGCCAATGCAGGGGACACGGGTTCAAGCCCTGGTCCAGGAAAATCCCACATTGCCGCGGAGCAGCTAAGCCCGTGCGCCACAGCTACTGAGCCTGCGCTCTGGAGCCCGCGAGCCACAACTACTGAGCCTGTGGGCCACAACTACTGAAGCCCGCGCGCCTAGAGCCCATGCTCCGCAACAAGAGAAGCTGCCGCAATGACTTAAGCCTTTTTAAACAAGATCAATAACAGCGGTGTAGAGATAGCCGGAGAGGCAGGGCAGGAGCGGAAGGAGGGACACAGGGAAGAATATCGACTCCTGGTACTAGTTCTGCTCTGAAAGTGCATTGTGCCAACGGGCAAGTCATTGACCACTTGAGCCTCAATTTTTCTCTGTAAAGGAGCGAATCAGTAATAGTTGAGCTTCCTTTCATTTCCAACTTTCAGTGCATCAACACTTGGAGAAATATTTAGAAATTTACCCTATTAAAGGTAAGCATTTTTACACATGGTGTTTACCGAATGTATACATTCTTTCCCATAGTTTTAAAGTGCAGATTTTAAAACTCAGTACCTTAACAACATAGGACATTTAATTGGTTCCGGTGAAAGGTTGTGAATTACAGGAAAATATCAGTTATGGTATTTAATATAAAGAAGAAGGCTCACTCTATACCAGTCGTAAATGTTAATTCATGAAAATGGTAACCACAACTAAAGACTATCTGTGTACTCACACACACGTTCCTCCTTGGGAAATGTACATTCACATAGAGGAAGGGGGTCAGGTGATTACTTTTTTAAAGGGTAATTATAATTAGATTTAGTATATAAGAAGCCAAAATCCAGGTATCCTTAAGTCAGAGAATATTAAAATAATGATGGAATACAAAACTATGGCCTTCTAATAAGGAGGATACACAAATATTACTGTAGGGAATTTCTAACTATTTAAATTATAAAATAATGACCTAAAAAATAAAAATAAAATAAATAAAATAAAATAATGACTTGACTTCTAAAATATCCATAATTCACTCTCCAAAGTAGAATGTTCCCAGATATAGTCAGTGAGTTTCTTTTTTGTTTATGCCAGTGGAACCTTATTTAACTAATCAGTCTTTCGTGCTGTAAATTAAGATGGCAAAAAACAAAAAAAACTGGCTCCTTTTCTACCTGCCTGTGAATCTACAAAAGTTAATTTGGCTGTGCACAGAGTAACTAGA
>NW_020185337.1:3921546-3938109 GCF_003031525.2 Neophocaena asiaeorientalis asiaeorientalis | reverse complement strand
ACCTAACAAATTCCAAAACAATTCTCTGTTTAGAAAGAATAATTTTCATTGTGGGTGTTCCTTGAAATCGTATGCCTCATCCCCTGCTATTACCAAGATGTGTACTGGGCAATTCAAAGTACCAGCTTCACTTCCACGCACTGCATAGATTAGAGCTGTATCCCACACACAGTGTCAGATAATCTGTTTTGATTTTGCCCAATGCACACATATTTTCACCTTTAGTAATTTTTTTAATGTGGAAAAGCCCTCTCTACCTAATATTAAACCAAATATTTCATGTCAAAATTATCAAAAACACTCAAAGCAGGAGATCTGTTTTAATCGGGAAATCGCTTTTTCTTGCAAAAACTTTTTCTTAAGTCAACTTTCCTGGCTTGGTTTAAATAGTATCTTCATTTTTCTTTGAAATAACGTGAATACATTTCTCCTCCAGTGTGAGACAAAACTGGACTAGAAAAGACTGAAAAGGATTTAACTAACTTGGTAAATACATTCTCCATTTTATTAGGCTGTGTTGTCTATTTGGATTTCTGGAGTATTTGTTTTAAACCTAATAAATCAATTAACCAGTATTCATTCTAAGATTTAATTTGGTGAATAGAATATATGTGCTTTTCATCAGGGCACACATCATTTTTAAGTCTGAAACCACCACACACAAAGGATTTAATTCCGACAGACATTTGTTCTCAGCATAAATACTTTAGGGCCAATAGTTGTCCCCACTTAATCATGCTTCTTAAAAGTGAATTCCAGAAGACTTGAGGCCCCAAATGACCCCTGGTAAGGTGAGTTGTCAGTAAATTACTTTTATGATGTGCCCTAGGGAAGCAAGTCTGCTAGAAACTTGGTAGGGAGCTGGCCCCCTCTTGCCTGTAGGGGGATGACCTTTAACTTTATCTAACCTTTGCATTTCTAATTCTAAATTTCTAGGAGGCATTTAGTCACATTGTTGGATATCTTATGAAAAGGGAGGCCTCTCCTGTGCCCATAAGATAGTGTTAACCTCACATTTGTTGCTAAACTTCCCAATGAAGCATGCCAGGACGCTTTTTTATTTCTACAATTGACTTTTAAATACCAAACATTTAATGAGTTGAAATATAAATGAGTTCCAAACTGACTCATAGTTAAATTATGACTGCCTTGGGTGACATTTGGGAAACACTGCAGAAAATTTAATCCCTGTAATTTTGCTAATTTGAATTTATCGTGGCACTTGAAAATTTATAAGAGCCATTAAGGATGATTGAAGATACTGCATCAGAATACATTTTTTTTTCACGATATATTTAGTTATTGAAAACCAGTCTTGTCAATTTTTGTGTTGTCTCCATTATGAGAAAGTTTTTATTGTGCTTTGGGAGGATAATTACATCAAAATTATCAAATGTAGGAATTTAGATTCAGTTTTAGATAAAAAAATATATACCCTTCTTTGGCTGTCTTATACTGAAAACATTGGAAAATAATGCTCATTTACAGGATATAAAATACAAAGTGATCATTAATTTCTTGTTAATGATCAGGGCATAAGTTAGGTAGACCCAGATGTCTATGTTTTAGTTCTGCGAATGTCTAATTTTTCTTCTTTTCCCATTAGTTTTGGATGACATTGAAGAGACCAGTATTTTTAATTCTTTCCTAAAGCAAAGTACTTCATTGCTCAGTTTTATTGTTTTAAGTGTATTATACATACATGTAAGTATGTATGTATATACATACACACATATATAATAGAACACTGTGTGGCTGAATGAAATATTGCTAAAGATAAGCTTCTTCCAAAAAATTATACACCTAATTTTTAATCAGACAATGTTTAGGTATTTAAATACATAGACTAAATGTAGAATATTTCTATAATCTCTCTGACTTACATGTCAGATTGTAACATAAGCAAAGCCAAGTGGTCTAAGCTTTGCATGTGATGTCAGCCCTTTGAGGAGTTCAGCGATATGCAGTCGTAGAAGCAATTAGTGTAACTTCAGTAGTTTTTTAGTGGGGAAGGAAAGAGATCAGCAAATTCTTTCCCGTAAACCAAAGGTTCTGGCTCAAGAGCGTATATAAACAAGATGTAAGTTTTAAATATAGTTTAAATGCCACCCAGGAGAAAAATTCAGCCGTAAAGAAGTTGTCAAGAGACAGGGAGCAATCTTTAAATGGTGAAGAAAATATTAAACTGGTGACAATACTTCAGGAATACATAGGCACGTGCTTCCAAACACTTCAGCCCAGAAGGTCCTCTTCCTCCTACCCCACCCCAGTTGTTTATCTTTGGATGTGGGAGGAGTAGCAACAGTAAAGTAACAGTCAAGCAGGATGTAGATGTAACTTGTTGATAACCCTAAGAAGAGTTTAGCTGAGAAAATGGCCATCAAACTCACAATTTTGAAATGAATTTGGAAGCAATAGTTAAAATACAATAAATGTCACATTATGACACTAAAATTCAAACTATCTTAGGCTGTTTCCTCGTTTTAATCCCACCAAAAGCATTTGTTTGTCATCATGTATGCTTCTACTGAGATATGGCCGGACGTTTTTTTCTTTGTGTGTGTGCTTGTTTTTGTTTTGTTTTGTCAAAAATTCTGCGCAGAAGTATCTTGACGGTTTTGACCGTTACAGCCTGTTCTGCTTTATTATTGCCTGGAGACTTGCTGTTCGATTACCATTGAACATGGACCAGAAGACACATTCGTGTGTTAGGTACTGAACAGGGCCCATCTCTGGAATCCGACCAAAAAACACAGGACCTGGTGTGTGGAAGGTAATTCCGCAAAGGAAAATCAGAGTGCTCTGACCAAAAGGAATGGATGGTGGGCGGGAAAATCAATAGAGATCTGAGAAACTCAAGTTAACAGGGGAGAGGAAACAGAAAAAATTACCTGGTACGTGCTATAACGAAAGTCTGAGCTGAGTATGGGAGATCCCAGGGGAAAGAACAGGGAACTCCATCCATCTGAGGATGGTGGCACCTCACGGAAGGAATGACTCTTTAAGGGTATGGGCAGGAAAGAGGGCTGAGGCTTTCATGCAGGAAACATCATGAAAGGATTGAGATGGGGCTAGACATGTAAACTGAGGCAAGAGACAGCCCCCATAAAGGGTCTCGTACACTCAGGGATTCTGAGTTTCTTCCTAGAGTAGACAGCAAGGACAGTTCTGGCCAGCCCCCAGTGATGTATTAGGCTCTCGTGTAACCGGCTGCCTTCCTTAGGCTGCTGTGACTGCCCTACTTCCCCTTGTAGGGGATCTGGGAGCTTCTCCTTTTCCTGGAGGGCAAGGCAGTTCAAGAACTGAAGAACTTAAAAATGAATGCAAAGGGAGAAGATCCTAGGGAAAACAGAAATTCAATTCAAATGGGCTTAATCAAAAAACAAAACAAAACAAAACAACTCCCGGCTTTGCTTTCCCCTGTCTTAGCTTCATTCTTTGCCAGGCTTTCTTCCTGTGGCACAGATTGTGGTAGTTCCAGGCTCACGTGCTTCCAGTTTAGCAAATCCAGGGGAGCAAGAGCTGCTTTTCCATAAGAGTTCCATCAGAAGTTCCCTAAATGATGCTCCAGTCGTAGGACCTACACCCACCCTGGGGCGAGTCATGTGCTACCATGGTTGGCCTGGCCTGGGGTCATGTGCCCGTCTCTGGAGCCAGGGACAGAGATCAGGACAGTCCAAAGCACTACGCCCCAAGTGTGGAAGGGGTAATACCCCAAAGGAAAATCGGAGTATTGTTACCAGAGGAGGGAGTGGATTCTGGGCAGTCTACACAACAGACATCCACTACTCATTGGGCAGAGAAGTCTACTGTGAATCAGAGTCCAGGCTTCTAATATTCAATCCTGTCTTCCTTCCTCCCCATGCTTCTGATTACTGGGCTTTCCTCTGGGTCATATTTCAAGGACATTCAAGGGTTGTAAAGCAGCCCAACTAAAGCTTTCTGTTGGTACAAGATACCTAAGTAGGTGGTATTTTCTTATTGTTCACCTAATACTAGTTTCTTGCTTATGTCTATGATTATTTTTAAGACATGTAGATCAAGATACCTTGGTTCGATATACCAATAAAATATGCATCAGGAAGCATGGCTAAATCAGCAGAAACAATGAGGCCAAAAAGACTGACTTAATAGCTTTTAAATCACAGAAAATGACCCATCTGCAAAACGGGGTAGCTGAGGCCCCATAAGAAACACATCTATACAACCCACGGTTCTGTCCTTATTTTGAAAGGCTTTTGTGAAATTTCTATTTCAGTTTCATCCATTAATCATATTTATTAGTGAGTCACCGTAGAGTTTGCATCCAAGCCTGCAAGAATTCCAGAAGCGTGTAGGGAACTGCCTTCAAAATGCTTAAATAGAGAATATGAAACATTTGATGATAATGTTTTGTATTTTGGCAACATGTAATTTTGGAATATTTTGCACCCTATGGCTCTAAAGTTCACGTTTTCTCTCCAATGATGTTGAGCTCATTTTGTGCATTTTAATTAATTTTGGTAAAAAAGTATGACATGTTTTAATTTGTCTTTAGTCATAATGGTGTGATTAATGTACTGTAGACTACTTAAAGAATAATATTGTCATACTTTTTTTTATACTCAATATTCTCATGAGTCTGTTAGTCTGCCTTTGCTAGGTATTTAATAAGCACATTAAAATCTGTTCTTGTTTACTCACTTAAATGAAAGCAAGAGAAAGTTTGAAAAACACAAATCCTGACTACCCAAGAATGTGCATGGTTTTATCTCTAACATTAGGAAAATCATTAAATTAGTTATTTGTTTTCTTATTGAAAGCCTTTGTCACATTTAAACATGTTCTTCAAATTAATGCTAACTACATGCAATAAGCATTCAAAAATTAAAAGTTAATTTCTTTTTAATGGAAAAAAACTAGTTTATGTCTTATATATCTGAATTTTAAATAGGAATAGTATTACATAAGTATATGACAGACTTTTCTCTGCCTAAAAACATGCCTATGCACTCATTATCCCTCACTAAAAAAATTAACTTGTTTTCCTTAGCATATATTATACCATTGTCTGTCATATCCATTCTTTCTAAAACCAGTGTTTAATTTGCTTATGTAGAAAGTGGCAATGACTTGACCCTTCTGCTTTATTTCATCACCCTGACCCCTTGTCAGACTTTTCATTCTGCCATTTGATTATGTCAAATGATTGGGACGGTATTTTTCTTTGAAACTGGCTTTTCACCCATGGAAGGTTCAGGTGGAATCCAGCTAGAGGACTGTTACCCAGAGATGGTAATAAAGCTACCTACTGTTTGATCCAAAGGGCGACAGAGTTGTGGAATTCACCTCAAAGGAATAATCTGTTTTTCGAAGTTCTCTGTGTAGGAACTTACTGAATGTTTTCCCTGTGTTTTATGGATCTGCAAAAATAACATAGCTCTGCTCCACATGGGGGAGATGGCTATAGGTGTGTCATCCATTCATTGACCGATTCATTCATCGAGTTAATGTTTATTGGATTTCTTCTATTTGAGCCAGGGGAACTGGGGAAAGTCCAGAAATTCTGTCTTTATATGTTGATGGAATACAATGAATTGATTGTAAACATGAAGATAGAGATTTATAGAATTAGAAGGAGAGAAAGATGGAGGAAATGAGGGCCTTTGGATTTGCATTCCGGGGTTACTTTTGAAGCAAGTTCAAACATCTCCCCATTTACTTGTTCACTTATTTCATATGAAATATTCCTAATATTGACCTGAAAAATACTAAAATACATAAAATTTCTATTTATAACAGGGAATGAGGACTTCTTATTAACTGAATACTTTTAAATTTATTTTATTGAAGTATCATTGATTTACAATGTATTAGTTTCTTAACTAAATATTTTGATTAATAATTTAAAAGATACATGGTGAAAATGATCAGTTTTCAAAGAATGTACATGAACGTATCACAAAAAAACATGTAAATAATGCCAAGGACCATTTATTCTTAATGCAAAATTTGAAATATTGTAGATTTCAGGTCGTCATTAGAAGTACATCAGGTTCACCATCTCTCATCACCCTTTACATGAAACCCTTGAAACTAGATAAGTTTCAGAATTCAAGGATTTCCAGATTTATACTTAGTCAATATGGTTCACATATTACATTTTATCTATTTTATCTAACAACCCTGATGGGGTCTGGGATAGCACCATGTAAAAAATATATTAATATATATGCAGAAAAATCTGAATATTCAAACTGAGTGGACTAAAGAAAGACTGTAAACTTCTTCCCAACAGTTCAGATCTAGTTTTGCGGGCAAATAAATTTTACACAAAACTTATAAAAGAGCTTTTGCTTATCAAAGCTTTTTGGATTTCAGAACTGCCTAGGAGAAATCCTGGACCCCTTAGATCACAGCACTGTGATTTAGCATCTCATTTGTCTGGCGGTGAGTTCAACATCGACTTTTAGGGACAGAGCTGGGAAAGCATAATTAAGCAAAAATGGCTTCTGAGCTTCCAAGAAAATAGCTGTCACTGAGTGTCATGTGCTTTAGTCATAAAATCATAAAACTTTCGAAGTCGAAGGAACCTTTGGAATCATTCAACCTAGCTCTTTCATTTCACAGTTGAGGAAACGAGAGCCTGGAAAAACAAAATCATTTGTTTGAGTTTGGTTAGCTACATGGAGCCATGTTGACATTGAATTATAATATAAAATTAATCTTCATTAGTTAAAAAGGCTGGTGTTTTGCTGTTAGTTTTCCCAGAATGTTCAAGTTTCTGAGTGACAGTGGACAGTGGATTAGAAATACGAAGGACACACAGGGCACCCTAGAGGCTGATTTACTGAGAAGTGGAGACTGAGAGCAGGATAGGAAAGCAGCACATTTGCAGGGCAGAAAAAAACTTTATACATTCCCTGAAGGCTAGACAGCGCGACCAGCAGATTCATGTCAGGGTGGCGATACCTGTCTCTTGTTCAGGTGCTCTTAAAGGAAATGCGGTGTTTCTCCATGAATGCAAAGTGAAGTTCTACGTGGCAGTTCTTGTTGCCAAACTATTCACCTTAGGTTAGATTTATCTCTTTCGAAACATCCCCCAATATCAAAGTGTAAAAAGAGAATTGCATTGTCTTCTCGATGATATTTCAATTAAATGGAGTTTCCTAAGGAAAGAGAGACATGGAACGACAGCATTAGCATTGTTGATAATTAGAGTTATCTTCAGGAAAACAATCTCAATGTGTGAAAACAGAATACAGAGGAGATCATTTTTTAAAAAGAGAACATTAAGACGTTAAGAAAATGTTAAAACTGTATTTACAAAAGCAAGGATGTGTGAAATATATTTTTTAAAGATTATCAGTCAGATTTTTACTAGCTTGATTTTTGTTAAAATTCAGATGTCCCTGAGAAAGCTGACTGTTATCCTTACCAGTCTTTTTGGTTTAGTGGGAACAAACTTCAGCTCTTTTCTCAAATGCAGGTTTTGGTGGTGACAAAACTTGGGAATCTTTGGGTTCAGAGAAGAAGAAATAGTTTTAAAGAGAGAAAAAGGAAAGGAGAACCTGAGAGAGTTTAGACACTGAAAACAAATTTCTGATTTTGTAATCTGTCCCACATTACAGTAGTAACTTCCAGAATCAAGCTCCATTGTCAGATCATAGGATTTTATATTCCTGTCCAAGAATTTTGAAACCTTCTTAATCTGCTTAGATGATTGATATGCAATCCAATGTTTCTCACTTTCTTTTTAAAATAAAGAACCTCGGATCAGAATGACCAGAGCAAGTGCCATTTACTTTAGTCTTAATTTTTGTATAAGAAATAAAGAATACGTGTGATTATATTTATGAGGAGTTTAAGTATAAAAGTTGATCCATGGTTAAAAGGAACAGGAGCTAATTACATCATTTTCTTTTTGTTTTAGTAATGTTAAAGAATTAACAAAAGATCACTGTGGTTGTAATGGTTGGCGTTTGAAAATTAAGATTATAGTTAAATAATTGAATTTAAAGCATTAATAAATTATACCAACTCCCTCTACATATGTGGATATTGCACCACTGGCGGGCCAGAGTAAAGTGTACTTACGACATACTATGTGGTAATGACTTAGATTAGGGGTCGGCAAACTACAGACCAAATCTGGCCTGCTGCCTGTTTTTATAAATAAAGTTTTATGGGAACATAGCCACACCATTTCTTTATGTAGTGTCCATGGCTACCTTTGTGCTACAACTTCAGACTTGAGTAATTGCCACAGAGAGACTAGATGGCTCTCAAAGGCTTAAATATTTACTATCTGACCCATTAAGAAAAAGTTGGCTGACCCCAGATTTAGGTGGTCAATTAGTTATTCTCAATACACTCCTCTCTTATAAGTTAAGCTGCTTTCAATCTTTGAAGACACTACATTCATTTACACAATTATGTTTTAACAAAATTAGGGATATCTTGAAAAAACACGTTTCTCTAAATGCACATTTTAGTCTTATCTCAAATCCTAAATTTTTTGTGTGGTTTATATTTCCAGGGCTTTGATTTTTTAGGACGTCATTACAAAGAACTAGTTTTGAGAATTCTGTATTTGGAACTAGTGAAAAGAAAATGGTATAGGTGTTTTTGATTGCGTTCTGTAGCTTTCTACTCTAAATGACTTAGGTAGGATTCCCATTAGTCATTGGCACCCCTGGGGCTTGTATATATACCTCAAATCCCAACCCATTATCTTGACTCCCTGGATACACTGCTGCTTCCTACCATTAACAGTGCAACCTTGCCTATACAGGCACAACTCATTTTATTTCACTTCGCTTTATTGCGTTTAACAAATAACAGCGTTTTTATCGAATTGAAGGTTTGTGGCAGCCCTGCGTGGAGCAGTTCTCTCGGCCGCATCTTTCCAATAGCATTTGCTCACTTCGTGTCTCTCTGTCACATTTTGGTAATGCTTATAATATTTCCAACTTTTTCCTTTTGATTATATTTGTTATAGTGATCTGTGATCAGTGATCTTTGATGTTTCTTCTACGACTGACTGAAGGCTAAGATGATGGTCAGCATTCTTTAGCAATAAAATATTTTAAAATTAAGGTATGTACATTGTTGTTTAAGACAGAATGCTATTGCACACTTAATAGATTCTAGTATAGTGTACACATAACTTTTATACACACAGGGAAACCAAAAAAATTGTGTAACTGGCTTTATTGTGATTTTTGCTTTATTGTGGTGGTCTGGAACTGAACCTGCAGTATCTCCAAGGTCTGCCTGTATATAACTGCAGCCTTCTGCCCTATGCAGAATAGCCCAAGAGCACTCTTCGTAAGTTACACCCTTTACTGTAGCACTAACTACCTTTCACTGACATTGTCTCTCCTGAGGCACAGGGACTCTACTGATAACATCTTCCCGCATACCAGACTTTGGTGGCACCATTTGCAGGACAAAGAGCTGATGTTTTCATCTAAAAGTATACTTTCCAAATTTTCCTCGTCCGCACGTGCTCAATAATTGAAGTACGTATTAAATGAAGCGTGACCATTTAATTTATCATCCAAACTGGGATACCTCTGCGAGTGAAAGGAGAGTTTTATTAGAACACAGACCAGAACTGTGTCCAGGCAAACTAGGACATATAGTCACCCTAAGCTTTATAAATTTTAAAATTACCAAATTTCCTTAATTATACCATGGCTGATCATTAACTCACTCATTATCATAAAATAGACATAGAAATGACATTGATGATGGCAGCAAAATAACTAAAAACAAAATGTTTTAAAAATTGAGGGATATCAGTTAACTTGAACTTGATATTTTGTGCCTGACATAAGCAACATGATGACCGAGCCTCCTTCTTTTTCTCTTCTACTTCCGTAGTATCTTCTCCTCCATTCAGTCCTCTTCTTTTATTGTCACTTTGTCACTATAGACAAAGGCCAATAAAAGAAGAAAGAAAAAAAAAATGAAAACAGGAGTAAGAAGGGGGTTGTGTCCAGGATTTGAAAGCAATATCTTGCACAAGCCTGCCTAGTTGCTCCACGGCATGTGGGATCTTCCCAGACCAGGGCTTGAACCGTGTGTCCCCTGCATTGGCAGGCAGATTTTTAACCACTGCGCCACCAGGGAAGCCCTTTATTCCTTTTTAATCACTTTTTTTTTTTTAAAGAAAAAGTATAACGGAGCATGCATTGATCTTACAATAAGCTTTACTTAAACAGTAACATTTGAGCACATGGTAAATTATGCAGTTCACTATATTAAGCCAGGACTTTCCAGTCCACCCAAAGTTTCCAGTAAAGTTCTGTTTGACCTTTGTATAAAAGACCACCTTTGCTAGGTGACTTATTTTTGCTGCCCTCTTGGGTGGTCGAATGAGGCAGATTTCCCTGTTGAACAACATACAACCTTCTTTTTTGCCAACTGAACGTTACACTGGGATGTGGCTTGGAGGAACAGTTTCTCAATACTATAAACAACGGCTTTCTTGGAACAGCTTGTTGCTGAAGCATAAAGAGAGGTTACTCTTGGTTTTGCCTTCGGTAGCATATGAATTGGTTAAGAAATAAGTGTGGCTGAGCCACCAAAGTACAGTGGCCATAATATAATTAAGTTCCGTATCCTCCCTGGAGGCTCGGAGCAGTATTATTACGACACCGAGCTTAAAGAAAAGGAATTTTTTCAGAGCCAGGAAATTAGTGAGAAGCAGTCCTTGGGGAAATGTTGCAAAGTCAAAAAAAAACTGAAAGAAATCAGAAGAAACAGCATAAAAGTTACTCAAGGAAAAGGGCTGGTTAAAATACAATATTTTGTTACCTTGTGAGCCTGAGTATATTAAGTCATTATCTTTCAAAAGAGTAGTGTTTTGGGGATTAAACATGCTATTGGAGTTAGGATGGGGAAGAAATGGAGGATTAAAGATGTGTTTGAAATATTGAAAACAAAGGGAAAATATGAAATGTTTCTAGAAGGAATTATCGGGAAGACTTTTGCTCTCTGCTTATCCATAATAAATTGTATTTAGAAATAAAGTTTTTAATAACAACTTAGACTATTAAGGTGTAGACTTAGTATAGACTACTAAAAAGTTATTAAAGATGTGAGTGACTCTGAGTGGAAAGAAGAGGACAAAGAAATGAGAATGTAGAGCTATTTGGCTATTTGCTGCCTCGCCCTAAGGCCACAACACTCAGCAAAGCAGCTCATGTAGTTGTCAGAGCTTCCCTAGAAGACCTTAGTCGGGCCTCAGCAGTCACAGGGACAAAAAGTTTCTCAGAATACGTATGAAAGCATAAACACTGAAAAGAAAGATACTTAGCCTGGATTTCTTTCCAAATCATTCCTGTTCAAGGCATCACTCTTTATCTTTTAGGCTCCATGACAGATTGGCTTAAGATAAGCGATCAAGTCTTCAGGGCAAGGGTGATTTATTCTTTGGTAATATACCATAGCTTTGTCACTCTATAGATTGTTATATTCAGTCAGTCCTTTTATCATTCATTGGTTTTGACTGAATAATGTAGCGGGTAATCCTGCTTGTGTCTGTCTGTCTAGGCATCAGCCATCCATGCAATAACTCCTTGGATAGCCTAATAATATTCTCTTCATGTGTCCTGCCCAGGAAAGCTACCTTGTAATAAGCATTGCTTTCATAGAAGTAGAGTGCTTTGGGGTGGAGGAGAAGGACTGCTGCTCACTATAAAGTACAATCCCACAAATGGTACTGGTCAGACAAATCAAGGGCCTGAATGTGGAGCAAATCCATCTCTTATACAACCAGTCTTCTACCTAGAAGTAGAAGAGTTTAGAGTAAACATTAGTGCATTGACTGTAAACAAGTACAAACTTAATGCTTAATTTCTGCCAACCTCAAGGAGGATATTTCAGTCGTCTACAAGTAGGAACCAAGAAAATGTATTAGATATGCTCAAGAATCAGTGAGCATCTTCCAGTTCTTTGGCTCTAGATGTGGAGTAGCCCTAGATCACACTGATGCTTTGATGTCTTCCTTCTTCACACAATCGGGAATTATCTCCCGACCATAAAGCTATAAAAGTCATTTGATCTGCTGAGTGCTTTTGGTGTTCCAGGTGCCTAGTAACTTTTTGAAATCTTTTTGCTATTGGTCTATAGGCCACTTTAGCATTATCAAAGTTGAATATGATACCTTATACTCTATTTACATGCACCTTTCAACTTGATAGGCAAAGGGATGTACCGTTTTGAGGTTTCACTCTATTTCAGAGACTTTTTAAGGTACACCTTTAATTCTGGGTGTTATTAATAGTCCTATAATCTGGGTGTTTCGATTCCTATTTTATAGGTAAGAAACTCATGTTCAGAAAAGTTAATAAACTTCTCAATGATATATATCTAGAAACTGGCAGAACTAAGATTCAAATTCCTGTCTGTCTGACTCTAGTAATTGTGCAATAACCATCCAAAAACCAACCTGTGAACATTTGAAGAAATTTTGCTCCAGAATCAGCACTGATTTGCAACTCTGCTCGTCCACTGAGCATTCCATAATAAACTAACACAAAGCTAAAACTCAGATCATATTCCTGCTCCCATCAGCCTCTGTTCCCAAGTATGGGTCAACCCTGGAACATCTTGTTGAAGCAGAAAAAGAAGCTAAGCTTGATTTGGCCTGGAGCAATATGATTGTAAAGGAAGTTAAGTGTGGCTTGCTAGAAGAGTCCGTTTGATGTTGGTTGACAGAATGTCCTTCTGTGGAATTAATTGGAGATTCTTTTTTTGAAGTCCCAAGCAACCAACAGGTGAAAATGCATTATTCATGCAAATCTTGGGGAAAAGGCTCACCTGTGGTGAGATAAGGCTTTCCCTATCTCAGATGAATGGGAAGTTTGATTCTTCTGCCAAAACAAATTGGGAGTCTAAACATTAGAACTTATGGAGAAGGGTTATGCCCGTCTGATGTATTTGAAGAAACCTGAGGCTCTTTTGTTCTGTTGCTTCTCCAAGTCAATTTCGCACACCAAAAGACACATGTCATGGGGAGCACGTTAAATGTCAAAGAGACTGTGTCAAGTGGGTAGACATTAATTAACTCTGCCAGGTGAAACAGTTGCAGAATGGGAGAAATGAGGAAATGCATCGTCTACGAAGCTGTATGCAGAAGTGGAAGAGTTGGGAATTCTTTCTCATATACACGAAACTTCTCAATTCTCCCGTGTCTCCTATTCTGTATAAGTTGTCCTTACTCGTAAATTGGATGTGGTTAAAGGCCATAGACACTTTATGGGTTTAAAGTAAGAGCACCAAAAACTATAACTATAAATGTCATTGGCGCACTTATTTCTCCAGCAAGTTTGGTATGTTATAAATGTCATCTAGAGCCCATGCCATACCAGTAGGCAGATATAATTTAGGAGCTTCTTTTAGATACTTAAACCATTTCAGTAACAGATAAATATCTTCCAGAGAGTTAGGATCACAAAAATGAAAAAAATATTTTTATAAATTGTTGGATTAGGTCATACAGTTTAAGCTTAGTCCATAGCGTTTAAGCCACTCCTGGACACGTGCAGGTCACAAAGATAGTTGACTTCAGAGGGCTTTTAGTAATGTATTTTGTTTCATCTAGAAGATGTTCTTTATAACAAACAGGAAACCTCACTAAATATAACCCAAAGTTTAAGCAATGGAAAGGCACATAGATGATGTCGTACATTATAAATATTTTTTGTACTTGCTGGTTTATTTCTAAGGAAATTATGAGAATGACATCATAATGATGACTGACTTTTATTAGTGTTTTTGCTCTGAAGCTCTAAAGCTCTAGACCAGTAGTTATAAAGAAAAACAAATTGTCTGGCATTATCCCTTACTACTTTACCTGATGTTTTCTGGTGGCATTAATTCTAGGAAGTAATTCTAGGACCACTACATTATCATCAGTTCTCTTTTACACATTTATCATGAAAACCAGCATGATAGTAAAGCACACAGTTTCTTAAACTCATAATGGGAAATAATTACCTTGTATTTTTGGCTGAACTACTGCTTGGATAAGTCTACAACTCGAAGAACAATTTTAGAGTAATATTTTATAGACCATTACTAGTTGCAATTAGAGAAAGGCTTTTCATAATCATCCAATGTAAATTTTAGCAATATGCTCCTTTGTTCTACTAATACCAAGTGGAAGTTAACTTTCTATTTTTACTGAGGCTTTACTCTAATGCCTTTTCTAAATAAATCCTCTTAAATGATTTATTTGATAAAATTGAGCCTTAGAAGAGCATGGGGCAAAGATATATATAATACATGAGATGGAGCTATAGGTCTTATAGTCTTTTATTCATACAGCCAACTATTTGAATGCCTATTAGGTGTCAGCCATTGGGTTGAGTGCTGGGATACAGTCAAAGAATAATCAGATTTGATTTCCATTCAAGATTTCTTCTTTATGGTGTAGGGAGACTGGTAAGTACAATCAACACAACGTAATAGGCTAGTGATATGGTGTCCTAGCAATATGTAGAAAGTGCTAGGAAGAAAAAGAGGCATGCTCTGGGATCAGAGTAGACTGCAGAAGAGCTGGAGCTGGGTCCTAAAAGATCTATAAGTTCTTCCCCAGCAACTAGATGGGGATGTCTTCCAAGCAGAGGAAATAACCACGTGCAAAGGCATCAGGATGTGAAAACCTAGGTAGCATTGAGATAGCATGGCAGAGCTGAGGCTGGAAAAAGAGGTTAGGGCTGTCTTGAAAAGGGTCTTGTGTTCCCTGTCTAATCCCTTGAACTTATTTTTTAGGTAATGAGAGTCAGAAAGTTTTGCTTTGTTATTGTTTTAAGGAAGCAAAGTTAAACGATCAGATGAGCTTTTTACAAACCTGTGTGTAGGAAGTGGGGTAAGGCTCTTCTTATCATCAGACACCGCCAACAGAAACAAAAACCTCTCACAGCCAGAAGAAAAATGAGCTGTCCTTTATCCTGTCCATGGTTTTCTTACCTCCGTTTAGATTTATATCAGGAAATTACTTGATTCAAAGAAAACTTAGCTTGATCTGTGTTTTCAGCAGCTCAACAGCAAAGGATGGATGCCAAAGGCACTCCAGCATCAGTAAGGGCAGTTCTGTCTTGGGCCATTTCCTGCTTCTAGACTACTCTAGGATCATGTGTGGTATTATACAAAAGAATGTTCCTTGTATATTTGAGAGTTCTCCGGACAATCTCACATGTATCTGTGAGAGTCTTCTTTTTTATCACACAATGAAAAGATTACCCATTTTCCAATAAAAGAAATGACTTCCTTTATCATTTTTACAGTGATAAAATGTGGGTTTCTGGATACTTGGATTTCTAATACTCACATCAACATGGCCTTACATTTTGGCTATAAGTGTAAGAAAAAAATCCTTAAAAGGTTTTATATTATGCATATTAATTTTGATTGGTAATTTTACATCTCCTGATTCCCACTCCCCAGGCTTGTAGGTGTAACATAAAAGGCAAGATATTTTGTGTCTGGAAATATTTAAGAACGAGCAGAACAAGGCAGTTTGTGGATGTTGCTGACATTTGTGTCCATAATTCGGCTGATGAACTGCTGCTTCTGGAAATTTGCTTTTTTAACCGTATGAGGATCCTTAAAGTATCTATGTAGTTTTTGCTAATGTGTTCGTGTTTATATTTTCTTTTTTTATATTCACACGTTATGTATAAATACAAACATTAAGTATCTTTATTTATGTAATTAAATAAGTATGTAGATTTAGATTTCCTATATAAAGATGGCCTTTTAAAATTGGTTCCTTAATTTGATTTCACATAATTACAAATATACAGTAAAACAAGCAGCTTTACTGCAGATGCCACACATGAGAAAACCAAAGGCCATCAACAATGCCCTTTCCAAGGTCCTCACCCTGAAAGTCACTTTGTCACACAAGCCATCAAATGAGAAACAAATCAAATATTTTACCCAACCGTAGTTTTCCACTTGAAACCATCAAGACAGAAAAGATATTTTCCCTATCAAGATGAAAAACACTATGAGTGCTTAGGAAGAATAATCGAATTATCATTTCTTTTACAGCTGATCGTATAGTGTACATTTTGGTTGGAGGTTATAGCTCTGTTAGAATAATTGATGAATAAATGATTATTCATCCCCGGATATAATCCTAAACTCTCAATCCTTCCTTACATTTAAGGATAGCACTCTGTTGCCTACTGTCATGTACATGACCTACAAGCCCATCGCTCCATCCCTCACGATGAGGAAGAAAAGAGCTAATTACTGAGCAGCTAATATGGACCAGTTGAGTGTTAGTAACTTAAAAATTTTATTGTATTTTTCATTAAAAAAGGAAACCTGATGAAGTAGAAGTTATAATTCATTTACAATAGAAAAAAAAACACAAAAATAAACCTGAAGTTCAAGTGTGTTAAATTACTTCCCCAAAGTCAAACAGCTTGTAAGTCACAAAGCAGGGATTCAAACCCAGCTCTCATATTAAAGACCCACCTTTATTTCACTCTGTTCATCCGTGACCTCAGATCCCTAAAACTCTTCACGGTCAGAGAGCAGGAATGGAAGAGTGTGTGT
>NW_020185337.1:3906238-3921440 GCF_003031525.2 Neophocaena asiaeorientalis asiaeorientalis | reverse complement strand
ATGGAAGAGTGTGTGTACTTTTGTACTCTTTCCTTACATTTCTCTTTTCCCAAAGAATTATACCCAATATTAATGAAGTGTCTCTCTGGGAGATGCTATTCTTTCTTTCCTTGGAATTTTCTTCCCTTTCATTGTCTGGCTCCTGAAGTCTCAACTTGAATGCATGTCTTCAGAGAGGCCTTCCCTGACCCCCCTAGCCTAAATTGGATTCCCCCTGATATGCATTCCAATAACACCCTATTCTTTTCTTTTTAGTCCTCTCCAACATTTAATTATGCATTTGTTTGTAGGCTTACTTGTCTGAAGACTCTTCCCCCAACTAGCATACAATAGCTGGCCGTGGCATATAGTAACATTGGATGACTTTTGATGAACATCATCTTGTGTCAGGGCCCATTCTACACTCTTTCAATTAACTCCCTCCCCCCAACAACTTTTGAGATAGCAGATGTCCCTGTTTTGAAGGTGAGTCAACTGAGTAACTTTCTCATGTAAAAAGCTAACAAGTGGAAGAGCCAAGTTGCAAACATAGGCTGTCTAAACCCCTGGGCCCATCCTCGACACCAACGAATAGGAATTTGATGCCGAATGACCTGGGAGCAACTGGCTCACCATATTTGCCCCCCGATGATTGAGTGGAGTGCTGGAATCTGAGAGCAAAGCTGTGCAGTGAGTGAGGATAAATGGTAACCACGCTATGGATGATGGTGGAGGGGGGGCGCTGGCGGTTGGGAAAGTGGAACCTTTATAAACACTTCATTTGCCCCATGTTTGAGAACCAGGAACTAGTCTCTGCATGGTGATTCTGTGAATGAAAACGGGGCAATTAGTGTGTCATCAGTTTTGTCCACATTGCTACAAATGTTGAATTATAAACATATTAGAAAACTCTGCTCTTTTTCCTGTTTGGCTTTTCCCTCAGTTCACTAAGAACACTAATTCAGGCAATTTGAATAACAGAAGTTTCCTCAAATTTTGCCTTTTGGTCCAAAATTATATTATCCCTAAATATGTAAAGCAAATTTTCCATTATATTAAGAATTACAGGGAACAGAGCTTCTTTTGCACTGAAAACTGTCCTACTGGCGAAACTTCCCTGGAAAAGGTGAACAGCTACACACTGTCCTCCTTAAAATAAATCTTCATGTATTTGAAGCAAGTTATGTGCACTCAGATTTTTTTCTTTTGTGAACTTAAGAAATACCAGCCCTCCGTTTAGTCTTTCTTCATAAATCCTATTCTGATTTTATAATTACTTTCATATCTTTAATCTGGACTTCAGATTTTTCAGATATCTGTAATATACACTTAATGCCATATAGTATCATACTTTCCTGATTATGGAAAACATGGAACAGCAAAAATTTATGTTTTAAATTGTTACCTAATTTAATATTCAAGATGCATTTTTCCAGAAATATATATTAATTACTTTTATTCAGAATTACTATAAATATGTAATATATCAAATTTCAAAAAGAGTTGCTTAATTTGGATATCTGAGGCATAGCAAATGTTTGTTTACTAAATGTTGGTTTGTAACTAATGATATTTTGGAGTAAGAATGATTTTTTAATGTAAAAATGAAGGTTTGGAGTGATCGTCTTTTAATGTTGCTAGAATTTGATCATTTTGTAAAATAGTGATTAATGAAAATATCAGATTCAAAGAATTTCATTTTATTATTTTGGTAAATTGCAAGTTTAATTGACATCTAAATCATGTAAATGCAAACTCTACTCAGAAAGTAATTTCAAAAGTACCATAATTTTTATATGACCTTGAAGTTGAAGCAATCTATTGCATAACTTTTCAAGAGAAGTCACATAGAGGAAACCTCATATTTTCTTAAATTTATTAGTGCTCCTTGGTGGTCTAAACTCTTGGGGGTTTTTTCAAGGTTTCTTTTCAAAGCAATAATCTTAACTTAATTGTTTAATGTTTGTTCTCATATAAGTCAATTTGAGTTCTTTCGAGTAACAATAGGAAATATATGATGGCAAAGAGCAGTGAAACATGACTAGGAAACTCAAGTATCCTAGTGTTGTATTTCTATATAATGATGTGAAGATAATGCTTTTAGCTGCATGACCATCATATTAGCCACACGTCATAAAAAACAAACTTTATAAAAGCAAGGGGTCAAATTAATTTAAAACAATTTTGTACCCTTACCTAGAGTGAGGCATTTATCCTTAATATTGTGATTTTTTTTTTTTTTAATGAAAGGACCCTGAATCTTCCATTTTCTGACAGGAGACAAAAGTTTTTTCGGACTACGAAGGTATAAATCAGATGAAAATATTAAGGAAACATGCTTCATAGCCTTGGGTTTAATATTTAAAATAAAATGGTCAGACTTTATGCCACAAAGATTTTAGCTTTAAAGATGGTAAATGAAATCATATGAGTCCATTTTATTTCTTTAGCTTTTCAGTATGAAAATTTAATATTTCTAATAATTTCATTAAAATTTTTACTTTTTCTGATAAAAGTTAATAATCCTTACTTCAGTTAGACCTTTATTAATAAACTATGAAAGGGCTTCCCTGGTGGCGCAGTGGTTGAGAGTCCGCCTGCCGATGCAGGGGACACGGGGTCGTGCCCCGGTCCGGGAAGATCCCACATGCCGCGGAGCGGCTGGGCCGGTGAGCCATGGCCGTTGAGCCTGCGCGTCCGGAGCCTGTGCTCTGCAACGGGAGAGGCCACAACCGTGAGAGGCCCACATACCGCAAAAAAAAAATAAAAATAAAAATAAATTTTAAAATAAACTATGAAAAATTATCTTTCTTTATGACAGACCAAGTCATTCTAAGAAAGATATTTCCAAGCTGTGAGACGATAGAATGACACTTCTTCTTACCCATTAAGTAAGTTACAGCTTTGGGGTTTGAAGGAGTTAAGGTATTTTCTAAATCGTTTTCCTTGTTCCAGAGGAATTAGTTGCTTTTCTAACAAGGCTTGCCCAATATTTGTCAACTTAATAATTTTTTTAAAATATTTACTCTTTAAGAATAATGTTAAGAAGGAAATCCTTGAGGGAGTGAGATAAGTAAAAATTGAAACTCCCCAAACATAAACAAATACTTCCTTTATTTGTAGCATAATCAAATCTTTGGGGATATGTATATTTTTATATGTATATTTTTTTAATGGATGTACATACTCTCACATACTGTTTGAATAATTTTAGATTCTTAGGTCATAACTGGATATTCAAACTTGCGTCTAAATTTAGTGTCTTTAATCTGTAATATTGCTCTGAGGTAATTTTCCCAGCTGTTTGCCAATATCAAGAATGCATATTTTTCTATCATAAATCTTGAAAGTGCATTTTTACATAGAGTTTGTTTTTAGAGGGGAGAAAATATTGTGACTTGCCATCTGTATTATTAGAGAACAAATATTGGGGTTAATTTGTTTCTCCCATTCCTTTTGCTTGTTTACTAATTAACTTCAGAATATACAAACACTATATATATTTTTAACTGGAAAAAAAAAAAAGTAGGATTCCTACAGTAGCCAAGTATGTATGTTTCAATGCTAGGATAAAAATTCAGATTACCTCGAGTCTTGTAAATCATTCATTAATAAGCCACTGGTAACACATACCATCTAAATCTTCTAAAGAGATATAGCCAGATCTTTATCAAAACTATGTGGTAAGTCTGGTGCTAAATATAAGTATAACTGTGCCTTTCCATGCCTGCAATTTTCTGAAGTCCAAAAGTTCTTCAGATGGTAGCTGGCAAAATAATACCCGTCTACATAATTTAAATGCATTCCTCATCTGATTCAAATGTAGGGCTACACATTCTCTATTTCAAAATCACATTCCCTTCCAATATCTGATTGTTTTATGGATCAATTGAGTTTGAGGATGGCTCTTACCTCTCTGTCCATTGTAAATAGCTGTATCTTCCATTCAGATTGCACATTGAAATTTACAAAATGATTTTGCATTTATTGTCCTCTTTGATTATCTGAGCAACTTTATGAGAGGGAGGAGAGATTTTTACCAAGGAGTTTTCCTTTGCCTTTCTTGCCCCTGAAACAACCAAGTAAACTCCTTGAAAGGATTGTTGAGCATTCTACTCTATTTTTTGGTTGTGTGCTAGTTTTTACGTATAGTTTCATCTAAAATCCAGTTAAAAAAAAAAAAGTACCTCCTCCCCTCATCTTAAATTAATGATTTATTTAATATTTTGAACCCCGTTTCAATTCACAAAAAGATTTCCCCTCATCTTAAATTAATGATTTATTTAATATTTTGAACCCCGTTTCAATTCATAAAAAGATGAGTGCTTCGCATTGAAAGGAATAGGTTTGATAAAATTGTAAAGCAGGAGATAAAAGATAAGAGCACAATACTAGTGGGGAAAAGAATAAAAGAGGCTTGAAGGAGAATAGAAATGTCCTACAGTGGTGGTCCAGGGTTTACCAGAGCTAGTTGTGCTCACCTCTTCACACACCACAGTCAGACATCAAGTTGCCAGTTTGAAATTGGCCATGGCAAGAGTATTTACACCATGGAAATGTACATAAGTCAGGATTTTTTTCCCAGATAGTTGGTTTATCAGCACATTGCCTTAAGCCTAAATTAACCTTTGTGTTAACGTAACTGATATATGTTTCATTTTATTCCCCTGCACAGCTTTGTAAACTTAAGTAAGACTGTTTCAGTACTGCCTCGGTCTGTGAACAATGGGGTGCTGATGAAGGAATACTATCTATTTTGTATTTGTTCATGTTTTCATTTAGGAAATATTTGGTGAAGTGGTAGAACATAACAGTTTACATTATTTCTTCTCCAATCAGATAATCTCTGCTTTGCCTCTTCTAGTTGCACACACATTTGGAGCAAGTTACTCAAATCCTCATGCCTCTGTGTCCCTATCCAGAAAGTAAAGATAATAATAAAATAGTATTAAACTCTAGAATTGGTATAAAGTTTAAACAAGATAATGCTTGCAAATTACTTAGCGTGGTTTCTGGCACATAGTAAGAGCTCAATACATGTTACCTTTTATGACAAGGCTTCCACTGTAAGACACTTTGTCTTACTTTGTAAGACACTAGAAATACCAAGAGGAAGTCCCTGCCTTTAAGAAGCTTACAGTCTAGTGGAGAATTGGTCTAGCTCCTAATTTACCTATCTGACATTTTGCTGTGACTAATAATGTAGCTCCCCAATATTTTACTCATTTATAATTCAGTCTAAAAATGTGTGTTTTAAAAATATTTATTTATTTATTTGAAGTGTAGTTGATTTACATATAGTGTTAGCTTAAGGTATACAGCAAAGTGATTCAGTTATATACATATAATTTTTATATCTATATATATAATATTTTTCAGAATATTTTCCATTTTAGCTTCTTACAAGATATTTGAATACCCTGTTTTATACAGGAAATGTGTACTTTTAAAAATCTAAGGTCCAGCAAGTATTAAACTTGTAGGTTGCAATAGAAGAGTTTAAGGTAGCTACAGTCTTCTTTAATTATCATTTTTATTCATTTTTAATTCCATGAATATTCTTGTAGTTTCTGTCAAACTTTTGTTCATTTGTTTTCAGGTACCTAAACATACAGCATAAGAGCTTTGCTTTCTTTAAGTGTTGCCAACATCTCTATACATTTCCTTCTTCAGAAAAGTGTTTAGTGCTAGGATTTTGTTTTTGTTTTTGTTTTGAATTTTATTTATTGTTTTATACAGTAGGTTCTTATTAGTTATCCATTTTATGCATATTAGTGTATCTATGTCAATCCCAATCTCCCAATTCATCCCACCACCACCACCCCAACCCCGCTTTCCCCCCTTGGTGTCCATACGTTTGTTCTCTACATCTGTGTCTCTATTTCTGCCTTGCAAATTGGTTTAGGATTTTGTTTTCAAGAAGAGTTTATTATACTTTTTGTAGCTTTAGTATTTTGTAATCATTTCAAATAGATGTTCCACACATTTAGTTTTATTGAAGCATTGTTTTCTTTTAGAGAAGATGTTTTGGAGAACTGAACTTTGGAACATGACAGATATTATTAACACTTGACATATATTGAGCCAAAGAGTCCTTCGTGCTCAAGCCATTCCCTGATACCATATTGGATTCACTGGACAGCATATATTAAAGGTTCTACAGCAGCTAATTGCTGCGTGGAACAATGTAAAAGGGACAGTCAATCCACTCTCTCATGTGCCATCCTGTATCAAACATCACAGTTCAAATGGTAAAAAGCCTAGGGAAAAAGAGAAACACGAAAGTTGATTCAATTTGACAAATATAAAGTTGGTATAAAATAGATCCATGTACACCATACATAAATTATTGTGACCAGAACAGTTTTTACATATGTAACTGAATGTGTATATACTCTTTTCCCCATAGGCATGAGATGTCAAAAGAATATTAGTACCTGGAATAAGAAGCAGCTGGGAAGCTGTA
This sequence comes from Neophocaena asiaeorientalis asiaeorientalis, assembly GCF_003031525.2. Lineage (NCBI taxonomy): Eukaryota > Metazoa > Chordata > Mammalia > Artiodactyla > Phocoenidae > Neophocaena > Neophocaena asiaeorientalis. The sequence continues at coordinate 3,914,995 of NW_020185337.1, read as the reverse complement.
AATTCTAGAAAATAACCGCTTCTAGTATCTTCCCTCTGTGTAGGTCATAACTTAAACCCTATGTGACTGATTTATTTTGTTTATGCTTGAAAAGAGTGGGGAAGAGAATTGTTGAAGAGGGTACTGTGACTTTGAGATAGCTGGTCTCCATCTAGGATGTCTTTTATCCTCTCATTTGTACTTTTCTAGTCTGTTTTTGCATTTGCTACCTTCAGAAGATAAATTGTACAATCCTAAATGTAGATTTGACATGGACCAATTGCTGCATACCAGAAGTTATACACCCCATAAAACACTTCCTAAAAGCTCTGAATTGCTGGGTATCTCCTAGCAGCTCTCCAAATTCATTTGAAGCAGGACAGACCTCTTTGTCAGGTGGGTATGGTCGAGGTAAGCATGGGTCCTGCCAGTATTTGAAAATTATAAATACTTTCCTAAAGAACTAGAATTGTATTGGATAAATACAATTAAGCAGAGAATAGGCCTTAAAGAGACAAGACAGGGCTTCCCTGGTGGCGCAGTGATTGAGAGTCCGCCTGCCGATGCAGGGGACGCGGGTTCATGCCCTGGTCCGGGAAGATCCCACATACCGCAGAGCAGCTAGGCCCGTGAGCCATGGCCGCTGAGCCTGTGTGTCCGGAGCCTGTGCTCCGCAACGGGAGAGGCCACAACAGTGAGAGGCCCGTGTACCGCAAAAAAAAAAAAAAAGAGACAAGACAATGCCGTGAAGAGCGTTCAGTTATCAGGAAACCAAAAGAGTAATTAGAATAAGTTACAGACTTATTTAAAAGAAAAGCCAAATGTGGAAAAATAGAGGAAATGTTAAAGAAAAGGGGAGAATTAGTACTATGAGTGATAGGTCCTCAGTATTTTGTGGCTGGTTTCATGCTCAGAGAACAGTGAAGGTAAGAAAAGCCAAAAGAGTGAGTAATAAAATGGCACAAGGTATTTTATGAAAACGTTCATTTCCAAAGTAAAATTTGTATGGCAGGAAGACTACCAAATTATTCCAAGTCTAACTTCAACTTCTTCGATAGAGTTGACCATGACCTCCTTCTCCCTAGAAAGGAGGATGGGCTAAAGAACCTCTTGGATTTTTTTCTGGAGTGTTTTCTGACACCAAATGACAGAGGTGTTTTGTTTTGTTTTGTTTTTCTCACATCAACCAATTCTCCAGTACCAACTGGGTGTCCAACAACTCAGTTCAATTCTGACACTATCTGGAGTTAGTCCAGACTCCACAGATTATGGACTCAGTCCTACAAGACTGTCTCCCTTACAGGTACCAGCTACAAAAGGGGTGCCTACGCTACCCACATTTCTGCTTCCCACAAGCTCCCCGTCAGCCTCAATAACTCATAGAAAGACTCACAGAACTCAGCAAACTGCTTTACTTACTATTACAGGTTTGTTATAAAAGCTATAACTCTGGAGCAGTTGGATGGAAGAGATGCACAGGGCAAGGTATGGGAGTTAGGGGGACATGGAGCTTCTGTGCCCTCTCTGGGCACCTCCAGCACTCCCACGCCCTCCAGCACCTCAATGTGTTGACCAACCTGGGAGCTCTCCGGACTCCATTGTTTAAGGTTTTATGGAGGCTTCTTAGGCAGCTATGGTTGATGAAATCATGGCCATTCATTGATGATTGAATTCAACCTCCCGTCCGTCTCCTCTCCCTGGAGGTTGGTGGGTAGGACTAAAAGCTCCAATCCTTCAATCACATTTTTTGGTCCCTCTGGCTACCAGCCCCCATTCTGAAGCTATCTGGGGGCCCACCAAGAGTCCCTTCATTAGCATAAACTCAGGTAAGGTTGACAGGGCTTATTATGAAGTACAAAAGACACTCCTTTCACTCAGGAAATTCCAATGGTTTTAGGAGCTCTGTGCCAAGATCCAGGGCCAAAGACCAAGTACATTTTTTGGTATAGCACAGACCACATCACGCAGTCCCTCCCATAAACTAAGTCAGGGGCCTCAGGGGATTGACTCCTTTCTGAGACCAAATTAGACTTGGAGCTATTGAAAAGCAACGCTTCTCATCTTTTCCAGGAGTTGTTGGAGAAATGAATACCCTACAGTGTGTTTCAAAACTTATGAACAAAGCAAAATAACACAATTTTAGTGAGTTTAAAATCCTCCATTGCATGGAAATGGTTTGCCCACATTGAATTTTACCTTCTTTGCATCCTGTGATTAACACAGGAGTTTTGCTCTTGACTGAATTCATCTATGCCCACATGTTAACAGATGGTCTCTTCCTTCTCCTCCTCCATTCTGAAAAGTGCTTTCACTTCACTCTGAAGGGTGTTGGTTGTTCTTGCAATACTCACAGCTGAGGGAGAGTGCTTGCTGTGAAAGCGCTCTCCTTAGGTATCTCTCTGTGAACGTATAGGTGAATTTCACCAGCCTCCTGTTTCAGGGTGCTCACAGCAGGGCACGGCCAAGATGGCTCAAGTCATCAATGCTTTGGATCCTTTTAAAAAATAGATTAAAATAGCCATGTGGTAGGCAGGAACTGCCCCTCCCCCAAAGATGTCCTCATCCTAACCTCCAGAACCTGTGCATATGTTACTTTACATGGCAAAGGAGAATTGAGGCTGCACTGGAATTAAGATTATACTGAATTATCTGGGTGGGTTCAATGTCATCACAAATCCTTAAAAGTGGAAGGGGGAGCAGAGGTCAAAGGGATGAGATATGAAAAGGATTCATCCTGCTGTTATTGGCTTTGAAGATGGAGGGAGGAGGACATCAACCAAGGAATGCCTGATGGCTTCTAGAAGCTGGAAGGGACAGGAAATGGATTCTCCCCTAGAGCCTCCAGAAAGAAACACAGCCCTGCAGACACATTTATTTTAGCCCAGTAAGACCCATGTTTGATTCTAACTTACAAATTTTAAAATAATATATTTGGATCGTTTCGAGCCACTAAGTTCATGGTGATTTTTCATAGCAGCAAGAGAAAACCAATACACCTGCTATTGTATCTGAGCTAATAATTCTCAGATAAACCTATTTGTCATTTCTAAACAGCAAAAAGTTCCAGTCTGAGAAGTACAGGTTTGCACGAGGAGGGGCCCACATTGGTCTCCAAGTCCCCTTGTTCCTTTGTTATCTGCTTCCATGGGTAAGTTCCTGGAGGGCAGGAATTGGTTCTCACTGATTGTCTTATCCCTGGTGCCAAGTACAATGCCTAACACGTAGTAGGTATTCAATAAATATTTGTCGAATGAATGTTAAATACGCAATTGTTTTGACAAGGGGGTAACAAGGAATATCTTGAATTTAGCAGTGCATTATTTACTTTAATCTATGTTTCCTTGCTTTCTCTATACCATAAGGCTGCTGTATAGATCACTGAACTTGAAGCCAGTCACTTGCCAAAAGGTCACTAAGCAAACTATGGAAAAATGAGAAATGATGCTCCCAGCTCAGTGCTGCCCAGTCCTGTTTCCTAAAATACACAAGTCGATTGCCAAATATGAAATATGAAGGCACGGGAATGAAAAAATGTACATATATTAAGGCAAATTTTAAAGAAGTTGGAAGTCAAAAAAATTAACCACATTGAAAGTATGAACACACTGGAGTGTTTTCTTTAAAATATCATAATGCAAGGCCATGCCCAAAATTTCTCTTAAAAAAGACAAACATACTTCTTGTTAGAATCACCTTATGATTCTCTGTGTTTTTCAATAGATGCTTCATTTTCTTCAAAGAGGACTATTCATAGTCAATTGGTTACAACTTCCACGTGTTCACCAGGGAAGAGTTTATCTCAAAACCATAGGACTAGATCTGATCTTGTACTTACGTGAAAGTCATCAATACTCTTTGTTTGGGGTTTTTGTCTCTTTTCTGCTGACCCTGTGAAATTGTTCCTGAGAGCTGAATGAGAATTAGAATGGCAGTTAACTACTTATTAAAAGTCTCTAAGGAGGGTTTTATGATTTACTCTGAAACATGGGTTAATCTCAAGGTTCCAAAGTGTATAGGGACATTATTTTCAAATCATTCAGCTACCTGATTTTGAGGAGTCATTGGTGCTCGGTGAGGGGCTGTCCAGAAGTTCATATATTGAGAGGACTGAGCACGGGGAAGACAGGGGCTCAGGGTAGCCTACGATGATGCTTGGTTGAGGCTTCAGTCAGTGAGCTTGAAAAAAAAAAGAAAAACAGCATTAGGCAAACAGAGGAAACCCTAAAGTATTGCTTGTAAATTACTTTTTGCCCATTTAGTTCAGGCAGTGATATACGCTCCCAGAAGCACACAAAGCTATCGGTACTAGTAACGAAGTACAAACTATAATGTGAATATTTGGTCACATTGCTGCTTCTCACATGACTAAGGACAACATTTTGGACGTGGGGTTAATAGTTTTCAAAAGTATGATGTCAGAAGTCAGTGTCTTTTTGAAAGGTGTGGCTCCCCACCCCGCACATCTTCCATTTGCCATTCTACAAATGTGTCTGTCTCCCTTTTAAGACAGCTTGGCTGAACTAATTAAACTCACTAGAGGTTCATTCTCTCCAAATGCTCAGCAGAAACAGTTCAGTAATTTGACATTTCTGGAAGGAGGGCATGGTTTCAAATCCGTAAAGCTACACATAACGAGGGGAACGGATGGGAAGGAATAAGAAGACAGTCTAACATTGACACAAGGGCTTTCTGCTGAGCCTGGGAGAGCTGGGCTGCTGGTCCAATCCTGACTGCAGGGGCAACACTCGGGCTGTCAGGCGGCAATGTGCCGGTGAAGACTGTGGTTGAAGCAACCACAGGGGGTCTGGAAGCCTCAAATGTCTAGTGGTGGTTCTGGCATTATGGCCTCTGACCCTGGTCCAAAGTTAAACCTTCTTTGGAAAAAAAAAAAAAAAAAAAGCATTACCCAAACAGAGGAAACCCTAAAGTATTGCTTGTAAATTACTTGTTGCCCGTTTGTTTCAGGCAGTGATGTATACTCCCAGAAGCACGATGTGTACCCAAAGCTATTGGTACTAGTAACAAAGTATAATGTGAATATTTGGACACATTGCTGCTTCTCACATGACTAAGGACAACATTTTGGACATACTTCTCCATCTTTATGATTTGTCAGTAACATACTTTAAATGGACAGCATAACTCTGCAGGCTAATTCGAGCTAAATCTCCTGACAGCAGTCATCTATCCTTCCTTCCCAATCTCTGAGCATTTAAGAGTTGTGCTATACGACATGATTTTAAAAGCTAGTTTCAAGAGACACTCTAGGATATTTACATAGAATGTTAAATACTTTCATCAATATAGTTATGAAAGTGAGTATTTCTCTGAAATAACGAGTCATTAGTCATGTTTCTAAACCACCCAGAACACTACTTCACACCTGGAAGTTGACTTTAAAAAAATGAAATCACATGCAATGATTACACACATATAAATCCTATAACCTGAAAAGTTCAGGACATTTTAAAATGACTTTTTGGATTTATATTCTTGTCATTCAGATGTCTCATTCTGTTTCCATATTTGGCCCTTTAATAAAAGTCAGCGATGCCCCTCTAAATTCATTCGTGTGATAGGTGAATCTTTAACGTAAATGACTGTCTTCTACCACTTGTGGATTTATTTCGATCTCTTTTCCCATCTGTCTCTCTACAGTGCATGAATTCTATGTTCCTAATTCCCAAAAAGCAAGCAGCACAGTTTTAAACTATGTTGCTAGCCAGCTCAAGTTGTCTCTCAGATGATTTGATTAAAAACTACAAAAGAACTACTTTCAACAAAAGCTTCTTACAGTGGAACGCAAACATTTGTGAAGTGGGTTTGCAGTACTTACCCTGCATTCACAGCTTTAGAGGGAAATATATGCGGAGAGGAATTAATCACAAACTAAATCCCACCCCTAGGCCTTCTTATACATCTATCAAGGAGGTTTACATGTGCAGTGGCTTTTCTACCATCGAATCTTAGTTACACATCCCTGTTTTCAATATCTCATAAGAAAGGCAAGAGATGTTTATTTACTGAAGATATAAGAAGAAAAACAGCAATGTTGAGTCAATATTAAAATCATCATAACAAGATAACCCCAAAAAACAAGGCTCATTCATAAATCCTAGTCATAGAGACTTAACCCTTCTGCGAGCTTGTTCTTAAAATTAATCATATCGTGATATGCAAATGAAGAGACTGCCTTTTTTTGACATTTGAATAATAATTTGGTAGGTCTGGGATATTTGCATCCACTTTATTATTTACACACTCTTAAAGTTTGGATGTTTTCCGCGTTGGATGGCATACCTCTGAAAGCAGTTTTTCTCTAATCTGGGAAATAAAACAAATGGTGCTTATTAAAAGTGAACTTTTATGCCTAAAGCTTTAAATTCACAAATCCTTGTAGCACACAAACTACAAACAGTTCTGTACTTTGTTAGTAACACATGCTATCCTGGGGGACAGAGGCAGGAGAGCGCTTCCGTGATTGAGCACAGCCTTGTGAAGACATGGCGGTATTAGAGACTTTTTTTCCTCTAACACTTCTAAGGAGTAACTTACAGCTTTTTGCCATAAGAATGTTGTGCTGTTGAATGAAACAGCGTGTATGAGGTGATGTCCTAGCGGCAGTCGCAACATTCAGTGTCTGCCACGTTTTTCTTTCGCCGTTGTGCATAACTCAGCAGAGCACAGAGGAAGTGCTCCCTGGCTTACCAGAATTTGAACTTGAAGTCTCTGATCTAGATAATTTTAGATACTTTGATTTCATTATAGAAATTCCTAGACTACTTGTGGGATAAAACAAATGCTAAGACCATATTGAGTTTCATCGAGCTGAATTAGCAGAAAATAAAGATAAAATGCCTTTCTATTTAAGCACACGATGATGTTTTAATTGTTACAGCATTTGGCATGCCTAATGTATACAATTCTTGACATTCATACAATAACAAAAGAAGGTTGTTTGGGATTTTTCTTTTATTTCCTAGTGTCTCCTTTCCTCTCTAGGATTTCTCCCACCCCCATCCCAGCCCTGGCTTTTAGCTCTCCTTTCATTTCTCCATTTTTCTATAAGGAAAAAAAACTCTAGGCAGCAAAGGGATATATGTAAAAATACCTCATTTCGATGTAGAGAGGCCAAGGCTGCTTATTACCTAGCTATGATGAACAGACCACCACGGCTGTGACAACTGATGTAGATGCCTCCAGGGTAAAACAAAGGTTTACATATTACACAAGCAATTTAACTGTTTTCTAAACAGATTGCCAAGACAGTGGGAGTTGGCAGCCCACACTGTGTTTTAGGTTTTGGAGACTTGGATTAGAAGTCACTGCTGATTACGAACCTTTTTATTTGTCTTCTGTGAACTACAAGCAACCTAGTAACCCGGCAAAGAATTCTTCACAGCACTTAAACTTGTCTTCCTAGCTTCCCCAGATTACATACACAAATCACTTGACAAAAGTGGTGTAAGGGTCTTGCGTATAGATAACCACACAAGACAATTGTCTTGTTCTAACCCTTAAAGAGTTCCGCAAAGTGAAATGTTTTATAATCCTTTTTGTGCAGTAGGCAAGGAAGAAAAGAAAAGAGTTTGGGCAAAGATTATCCAGGAGAAAGAAAGAGACTCTTTTGGGGGTTCCAGTTGAAACACAATAAAGAACATAATTAACTTCACAATTCTTTGTGTTTTTCATTTGACTGCAGGGAGGAGATGAAAGAGGACTGCTAAGCCTTGCATTCCATCCCAATTACAAGAAAAATGGAAAGCTCTATGTGTCTTATACCACCAACCAAGAACGGTGGGCTATGGGGCCTCATGACCATATTCTCAGAGTTGTGGAATACACAGTATCCAGGTACCACTAAAAGACATTTCATCTTATTTTCTCATTATCTCTTTATAATTTTTTGTCTAGAAGTTACAAATAATTAACCATCAGGTGGCAATAATTAAACCCCAATCTCCATCTGGCTTAAAATCCTGTGTGTGTCTTTAAGGAAAATTGCGAAAAATGGTAGCTTTGGCACTTCTCCACAATTCTCTTTCAACTTAAATGCTACACTTTGGAAACCTGGAGACTAACATAATTTTTCAGTAATTTTTATTGGCTGCATTTTCAGTATGTTTGCTTATTTACGTGCCACGTGTTTGCTTCCCCCTTTGTGCCCTATTTACTTTCTGTGGGTTCACCTTACGTCTTTCACAATCATGGTTTGTTTCCTCCCCACCACCTAGAAAAAATCCCCATCAAGTTGATTTGAGAACGGCCAGAGTATTTCTTGAGGTCGCAGAACTCCACAGAAAGCATCTGGGAGGACAGCTGCTCTTCGGTCCTGACAGCTTTCTGTACATCATCCTCGGTGATGGGATGATCACTCTGGATGACATGGAAGAAATGGATGGGTTAAGGTAAAAAAATCCAACAAAACAACAGATGCCCCTTGATGGTAAAATGTTTTAAGTGAGTTATATCACTTATGTCTTTGAATGATATCACCTCAGTTAAATATTCAACTTTTATTATCAGCATCTGCATTTATAACATGAAGAGGAATTCAAATACATATGCTGTTATAGTATTTTTGAAAGTCGCTCTACTGAGATGTCCTGAAACGAGTTCCTGCTGTGGGGTTTGTGCAGTAGCTGCCCTGCACATCCCTGCTGCCTTCGACACTCTACCTAATGGACCAGCATTGTCCAGCGGAGCTTCCTGGGGGACGTTAAATATGTGGCTTGGCAAAAAAAAAAAAAAAAAATTTTAAAGAAAAAAACACAAAAG
>NW_020185337.1:3735765-3906027 GCF_003031525.2 Neophocaena asiaeorientalis asiaeorientalis | reverse complement strand
CTTTGAAAAAAAAAAAAAAAAAACATTTTAGAGGACAGATACCAAAAGCAGCGCACCACCAAGGCTGCAGCCTTCAGCCACTGTCGAGCTGTGTCTCGGTGCTGCCACGTGTCTGAAGCCAAACTGCCCCTGGTTTCATTTCCCACGATATGGAATTTGGAACTTTAATAATTTTGTCTCAAATGGGGGGCGGGGGGTGGTTTTTTAGCCATAGGGCAACTTCCCTGCATTGAGGGTAGGCGCAATACCTAACAAAAACGGAAAGCACTTACGTTGTCCTCCGATTCCTCAGCGACTTCACAGGTTCCGTGCTCCGTCTGGACGTGGATACTGCCATGTGCCACGTGCCTTATTCCATACCCAGGAGCAACCCGCACTTCAACAGCACCAACCAGCCCCCGGAAGTGTTTGCCCACGGCCTCCACGATCCAGGCAGGTGAGAACACAAGCCCGTCCTCTCTCCTGCCTTACAGCAGGGCTGGGATTCACAAAGTGGGGAAAGAAGGAGGGTTTCCGGGCACGGAGCAGCTAAGAGTGGTATCCAAGGTTATGCCTCTAAAATTACACTGGTTCATTATCTTACCCAGTATTTTGCCCTCTTTCTTCTATTAATGTGTGAAGCAGATGGAGAAGGCAGATTAGACAAGGCAGAGGACAAGCTCACAGAGAAATATCGCCTTAACATTTTGGAGAGTTATTATTGGATAAACACTGGTGGACAGGTGTCATGATGAAGACTTTAATCTGAACAGTTCAGACAGATAATAAACTTGGTCTCCTTAAACCGCTCTAAATGCTAATTTCCTTATAAATACATTAAATGAGGATGGTAATAGCCACCTTGCAAGGATTCTGTAATGATTAAATACAGATCTATAAGTGAAGAATCAAATAGAGTATCTGACACACGTGATGGATTTTAAATAAATTATGGTTCTTATTATCATAGCTTCACTTAACAGATGATGACACAGTGTCATTTGGAAGGAATTGAGCTAAATGTTAACATTTTTTTACTTGCAAGAAATTACAAATACTAAAGGAATTCAGACTGCCTGTTTACTACAATGAACCATAAAGAAAGGACCGCTAAGAAGAATGTAGAATGAGACATTTGGGGTATACTTGAAAAATGCTAGGAAGTGTAATATAGCAATTCTATGATGAAAGCTTTATCTAATCTGTGGTCTGTTACTCATACTAAGAGGTATCTGGCCACATTTATTCATTTACTAGTTATTATTGCTATTTAATATTTACTGAGTGTTCACTACATGCAAGGTGAGTATTTCTCGAACTTTTTCTTTTTATAATCCCTCCTTGCCCTTCATCTCCCTTCCATCAAAGTCCAAGTCTACAGTTCATTTCCCTTTTGGCATCTCAGCAGATCTTAAAATCTGGGCGACAGGGACTACTTAAGGTGGGTTCAGGAAGTGGATGAAACTGTCACATTCCATTCCTAGAGCTCAGAACCCGGCAGATACCACCACAAAGCAGCACTTTGAAGTCCAGCAGCCTGAGTCACCACAATCCCACTGGAGCCTTCATGCAACCTTCCCGGGGGGTCCCGACCCTCAGTGTGAAAACACAGGGCGAGGTGCCTTACAGACCTTACGTGTGGCAGGACGCCTGTGCTGTGGAGTCTTACCTCTTCCCGTGATAGAGGGCTGAAAAGTCTGCCTCCCTCCAAGAGTATTTCAAGCAAAGGAGGATTTAATAAAGCAGAAAGGGAACTAAAATCATTATTGGCTGAAAGTAAAGCTGGCTCTTATTAAGCACCTTGGTGCAGAGTAGCAAGCCACGTATCACGTGCCCATCACCTGATTGATGACTGTCAGCCACCACTCTGAGGTAGCTGGCATCAGGCACCTCCCCCTGCCTTTTTTTAAAGACTTTCATCTTTAGATCAGTTTTCGGTTCACAGCAAAATGGAGCAGAAAGCACAGAGATTTCCCTGCCTCCGCACATACATAACCTCCCCCACCCAAGTGGTACATTTGTTACAATTGATGACCCTACACTGACCCATCATTACCACCCAAAGACCATAGTTTACGTAGGGTTCCCTCCTAGGGTTGTACATCCTATGGGTTTGGACACAGGTATAATGACATGGATCCACCCTTACAGTATCATACTGAGAAGTTTCACTGTCTGCGCTCTTTTTTATATGAGGCTAAAGGTTAAAAAGGCCACGTGGTTCTTGGTGGATTTGATATTCAGTCAGAGCTAGACCTCATGGTCTCCAGCAACTCCACCTTTGGGAGACCTGGCCAAAGGTCTCTTTGCTCTTTCTTTGTTAGAAACACAAAGCTTTTTTGGTCAGAGTTTCTCCATTTTCAAAAGAAAAGCAGTACAGGAAAAATTTCTCACCCTGTATGGACTTGGTTCCACCTTAAGTCACAGCAGGCCCGTGTCAGGATCCCTGCCAGACGTTGTATTCTGCGAATCATTGAATTAATGAGGACAAGAAAGTGACTGTGGCCACAGAACCACTAACCCACCTTTGGCAGGTCAGGCTAACATGAATGGGATCATTTGGAGTCAACAGGTTTTGTTTCACTGTCGTTGTTGCTTAAATAATTGCTGCATGTGACTCTTACATCTCTTAAGCCCCAGAATCTACTCTCAGATTTTCTTTTTAATTTTGTAATTTATTTAATAGCCCCAATGAATTTGTTTTTGTCATTAGTGTATTTTATTGGCCTAAAACAGTGATTCTCAATGGGATGACTTTGCCCCCAGAGGACATTTGGCGATATCTAGAAGCATTTTTGGGTTTCACAAATTAGAAGGAGGAGATCATGCTACTGACATCGAGTGTATGGAGATCAGAGATGCCGCTAAATATCCTATAGTGCTCAGAACAACCCCCTTTCCCCCCGCAAAAGAGAGAACTATCTGGCCTCAAATGTCCATAATGCCAAGCTTGAGAAACCTAAATACAGTGCAAGACTGTTTTCCAAATTTGTGAGAACTTCAAAAATGTTATTTAACTTCATTCTTCCCCCAACCCAAACTCCCCATACCTAGTCACTCATTGACTTCAACATTCAACAGACATTGAGCCCCTCTTATATTCCTGGGTTCGAACTAAGGAGTAGAAATACAGTGATAAAGAGGTCGGAAGTGGTTCCTGTCCCCATGGACTTTACAGTCAGTGGCTTAAGTCACAGAAATATTCTGGCCCCAGACTGGGGGGTGAACACAAAGTCAGAGTCCACGTGAAAGACCTCAATGGTTGTGGGGATCAGCTTTATCTTATTCCTTGAACTGGAGTGCATGCTTTCCTTCATTAGAGCAGCCCACACTTTAGAACGTAGTGATTCTATGTAAGAAACACAAAACTAATACTATAACTATTACAGGTTATCCGTGACTTATGATGGGGTTAAGTCCCGATGAAGCCATCATCAGTTGAAAATACCGTTAAGTCGAAAATGCGCTTAATGGTCCTCACCTACCGAACATCATAGCTTAGTCTAGCCCACCTTAAACGTGCTCAGAACACTCAAACCGGCCTACAGTTGGGCACAATCTTCTAACACAGAGCCTATTTGATGTTGAATATCTCATGTCATTTATTGAGTACTGTACTGAAAGCGGAAAGCAGAATGGTTGCAGGGGTGCGGAATCGGTGTCAGCGTATCGTTGTTTCCCCTCGTGATGGAGCGGCTGACCGGGAGCTGCAGCTGCCGTTGCCCAGCATCACGAGAGAGTATTGTACCACATGTCATTAGCCCGGGAAAAGATGAAAATTCACAATTGGAAGTATGGTTTCTACTGCATGTGTACTACTTTCACAGCATCATAAAGCTGAATCATCATTAAGTTGGGGACCAAGTGTTCTTGGTGTCGCACGTGTTGCAGGTGTGAATTGATGGTGCCGCCATTCTTACCCTTATACTTTACCAGCGTATTATACATGTGCTATTCCTTAACAACAGACTAACAAATGTTCTGAGTCAGTGTGTACATTCATAATGGAGGTAGATACCAAGAGAAATTAAGAAATACACTCCAGAGATCATGAAACTTCAGCAGAGTAAGCAAACAGGATGTTTCCTTCGGTGGTTTTTAGAGGTTCCAAACTAAATCGCCTGTAGGATCCTTGCCAGCCCACAAAGGATTCCTATGTCAGGAATCTCTGGTCTGAGCTTTGAAGATACCCCGGTTGGAATTCATGGGTGTCACCCCCATTTTGTCGCAGATGTGCTGTGGATCGACACCCCACTGACATAAACATCAATTTAACGATACTTTGCTCAGACTCCAATGGAAAGAACAGATCATCCGCCAGAATCCTACAGATAATTAAGGGAAAAGATTATGGTAAGTAGAGCATAATTTGTTGATTTGGCTTTCGTTTGGGCTTTGTTTTATTTTAATATATGAAGAGAAAAGGATTTCTGCAAAATGAGCATTTGGGAAAGCATCAAAATACTGGCCTAACCATGGTGAGGGCGTCAATTGCTCACTTTTTAAAGGTCCAGTACTGGACTCTTACAAGCTCTAGGGGTTCCATGTGGGTAATTACCTTTCCCATGGATTGAATGGTGCTCTGTAGGTCCAAAAAATTTAATGGACCTTCAAAAGTTAGCAGTTTATATTTTGCTCATCTGAGAATCGAGATGAATACCTTCTATTTATTTAATATATAAGGGAGAACTTGTCTTAACATCTTATATACAGAGGGAAAAAAACAACTGTTGAAGGTAAGAAATTTCTCAATACCCAACGTACTAGTCTCAGCAATTAGGAAAATTATAAGTGTTTCAAATAAGAATGTATTTTTTAAAGGTGTTTATTTTAGAGAAAACAAAGTAATAGACTTATAAAAACATGACTTATTTACCCAAGTCATGAAAATGGAATGTTTAGATCTTATTTTTAATAACATGATTACTAGAGTATTTAGAGATACATATTAAAATATAAAGTTAATATTTTTCAGTGTTTTTGTATATGCTCCTTTTAGAGGAAACAATATATCAAATATGATTATGATTCAGGGAATATAGTAGATGAAGATTATTAAATTGATGGCTTCTTCTACTTATTCATTCAATACGGATATTTACTTAGTACCAGGAATGAAGCAGCTGTGTTGGTTCATGTGGTATTCAGTTATTTTACTTTATTTTTTTTCAGGTATTCATATATGTGTGTGTGCATCTTATAACAGCCAAACCAAAGAATAATGTGGTTAGAAAAAAAATCTAATGAGTCACTAGCTTGTGGGAATTTTGGTTATATTTGTAGATTAAATTCTGCAATCACATTAATTGGGATTCAGCTGAAACTGGTTATAATATTGATGGCCTTACATTTATGTATTAAACACACAGCCACAGAATCCTTTTACAATGTGTATATATACACACACATATATGCACATACATGTATATACATACACACATGCACACACATATATGCACATACATGTATAATTTTATTTGTTAATTATACCTCGATAAATCAGGAAAAAAAAAAAGCAAATAGCCACATCCACAATGCTTGCTACCTGCCAGCTCCCGCAGTAAGCACTTTGCAAACTTCACTCATTTCATTTACAGAGAAACCCTATGTGGTAGGCGCTCTTATTGGCCACATTGTACAAATGAGGGAACTGAGACACAGAAAGGTTGACTGTCACACCACGTAAAGTGGCAGGATCTGGATTTGAACCTGACTCCAGAGTTCATGACCTTAGTCTTTCAGTTACGCTGCCTCTCAATATCCTGGTTATTTAAAACATATCTGTTCTACTTTTTATAATATCGTATTCACCATAATCACATGGGGTGGGGGAAGGACTTTAGAATTACTGTCTTTCCACAGAAGCTTTTGCCTAAAATACTTCCTGTTGATAGTGACTTATTTAAGTACGTAATAAGTAATTTTCAGATTAATTTGCAGCTGACTTTGTATCTTTTCCATTGCAACTGGCATCCCTGTATTCAAGTACATAATGACATGCCTGGAAAGACTGAGATACATGTCTATCCACATGTAATTCTGAAGGAATGACTGAAATAGACTTTGCTAACCACATAACTCTATAAACAGAACTTTTAAGACATTTTAAATGAAGATATTACTTGACTAAGTGACAGTGTTTTAAAATATGCAACAAATGTGGTTTTGAAGACCTTTTATGTACCATACCTTTATTTTCTTTAAAGCTTGAAGTTTTAAGCATTTTATAAAATTTGAGAGGTCTGGCTCAGTTTAGTAGGCATATGCAAAAGCATTTCTACAAAAAATTCAATATTAAAAAAATTAAGTATTTTTTAAAGTATTTTAGTTCTAAGGTCCATGATTTTGCAAAATACCAGATTCTAATGTCATTGAAAATTTTATACATCTTGGCAGTTATAATAACAACAAACATTTGCAGAGCATTTTTATTTCATTCCGCTATGCGTGGAAGCCCTTTACATTATATTTAATTACATTATATTTAAGCAAAAGGGGTAATTATTTTCACTAAATATCTACAACAAGGATCCATCTTATGCATCATGGAACACATTTCAGAGTTAAATTACTGTAATAGGGCTCCCCTGGTGGCGCAGTTGGTTGAGGGTCCGCCTGTCGATGCAGGGGACGCGGGTTCGTGCCCCGGTTCGGGAGGATCCCGCGTGCCGCGGAGCGGCCGGGCCCGTGACCCATGGCCGCTGAGCCTGCGCGTCCGGAGCCTGTGCTCTGCAACGTAAAAAAAAAAAAAAAAAAAAAAAAAAAAAAAAATTACTGTAATAATTGTGGTGTGGCCTACATTACTTTTCCTTTATGAAAATACGTTTCATTTGATCTAATGTTATGTTTATTTATTTCCAGAAAGTGAGCCATCACTTTTAGAATTCAAGCCATTCAGTAACGGTCCTTTGGTTGGTGGATTTGTTTACCGAGGCTGCCAGTCGGAAAGACTCTATGGAAGCTACGTGTTTGGAGATCGTAATGGGTAGGTTTCCTGATACCACAGTTTGATAGATCAAATGACATATCCATTGATTATTGGGCAAACCATCATAAAATATTCAAATGATTGCCTCCCTTTGGAAGTCAGGTGTGGGACACACATATATATTATTTACTTTTAGTTCCACCATGTTTGGTGGGATAATTTAAGAACTTCCTAAGAGATGCTTTTTAAACAGACTTGATCAAATTCATAAAATAATTTTTAAGAGCAGAGAGGTCTTCAGATAGACATTTCATATTATTTAGAGTCTTCCCTTCATCCTTAACATAAATTTACCATGATCATGAGTAAATTGAAAACTGTGGTTTTACATGAGTTGTATAAATATTTTAAACATTATCTGGAAGGCTAAGAATTTTTGCTTTTGCCAAACTTTTGGGACTTTTGGCAACAGACCTTAATTTGTCTCTATTCATAGGAATGCTACAAAATTAAATTTTAGCCTAAAGTTTAGAGGTCACATTGTTGATAATTATAAGAAACTCTGTGATGAAACCCAAAATAAGAATCTTGTTCCCCGTGTCACTGGCATTCAGGCCATATGGCAGAGCTGATATGCTTGGTCGCTGAAAGGAACTAAAAAAGAGTACTGACCCCATGATCTTCCCCCATCCCTCTCTCTGATTAATAGCACAGCATGGAGTCTAGTCCTGGAGAGGAAGTATCATTCCCTGGATGAAGGGGAGGGCTTTTCTCAGACTCAGGTACTTTTAGTACCCCGCCTCCAAACAAAATACTATCTTAAGTACTTTCTCTTCACATGGGAATTTCGGCGTATTCACACACATTATGGGCTATATTATTTTTCCCTTTAGAAGCCAGGTCTGTGGCACAACAATTATTTATTATGAGTTTTATTTTAAACATTTTATTGTGTTTTTCAGGCAAAAGCATATTTTCATCGTAGGTTTCTGGTATGTTTTGTTGTAGGAATTTCTTAACCCTCCAGCAAAGTCCTGTGACCAAGCAATGGCAAGAAAAGCCACTCTGTCTTGGCAACGGTGGTTCCTGTAGAGGTTACTTTTCAGGTCACATTTTGGGATTTGGAGAAGACGAATTAGGTACTGTACAAACTATTTCTGTTAAGTTCCATTCTCAATCTTTGCCCAAGAGGCTCTGTTCTGCTCTGAAAAATAAGTATAACAATCTCATCCTCCATTTGTTGGAAATGTAACCTACAGCAAAGAGGACCAACTCAGTATTCTCTTCCAATAAACTTTCTCTGGGGGTCTTTAAACCTTATTCCCACCCACGCCACCAGAAATATGAAAGTAATAAAGCAGAAAACTGGGAGTCGGGAACAAAAGAGAATTTTTGAGTCTGAAGACAGAAAATTTTAAATGTCTACTGATATTTTTGATGCAGCTAAGTCATTTGTTTATATTCTTTATCTGAACCTTTGCACTTACCCATGTCTCTTGGAATAAATTAAAATTTGTTGGAATCTGAATGTCAATTTTTTTTTTGCGGTACGCGGGCCTCTCACTGCTGTGGCCTCTCCCGTTGCGGAGCACAGGCTCCGGACGCGCAGGCTCAGCGGCCATGGCTCACGGGCCCAGCCGCTCCGCGGCATGTGGGATCCTCCCGGGCCGGTGCACGAACCCGCGTCCCCTGCATTGGCAGGCGGACTCTCAACCACTGCGCCACCAGGGAAGCCCCTGAATCTCACTTTATCCCTTATTTTTTTGCCCATCGAGGCATGAAATTTGTCCAAGATAATCCGACTTTGTAGATCTGCTTTCCAACAGAATGGAAATTATCTTCTCATTGATAATCTCTAGGATAACATACAATTTATTTGTTGGTATGTTATCAAAATGTATGCAGCTTACCAAGCAAAAAGAAGTTGATATTGGAATGTTATCAATCAAAGGGTGAAATGCTACCAATTTTAAATTTCAGAGATAAATGTAGTTTTCATAATGATTCCCTTTAAAGAATAATATCCAAACAAACTATGGCTACCATGCTCCTTTAGCCTTGGAGATAAATTTCTAGGTGTTAAGAAAGAAAAGTTGTGTTTCTAGCTAAGTCAGAATTATTAATAATTTTTAAATATTTTTTTATAAATTTATTTATATTTTTGGCTGTGTTGGGTCTTTGTTACTGCATGCGGGCTTTCTCTAGTTGTGGCGAGCAGGGGCTACTCTTCGTTGCGGTGCGCGGGCTTCTCATTGCGGTGGCTTCTCTTGTTGCGGAGCACGGGCTCTAGGCTCGCAGGCTCAGTAGTTGTGGCTCGCGGGCTCTACTCGCGGGCTCTAGAGCGCAGGCTCAGTAGTTGTGGTGCACAGGCTTAGTAGCTCCGTGGCACGTGGGATCTTCCTGGACCAGGGCTCGAACTCGTGTCTCCTGCACTGGCAGGCAGATTCTTAACCACTGCGCCACCAGGGAAGTCCCTAAATCAGAATTATTTACTCTAAACACGCAGATTTGGTTTTCCTACATCAAACAGAGAATTCATCAGAAATACATCCATGCCATTCACTTAGGTTACCAAGGGACTCAGACAAGTTTCCTGAAACACAACACACAGATTTCAAAGCCGCAGGAATATAAGGATTCAAAAAAAAAGAAGTCCAATCTATCTTTCTCTTGTTCTAGCATTGAAAGCATCTTGCATTGAATTTTCCCTTGAAATTCTCCTACCCCATTCAAATGAACCAGAAAGATACCTTTTCTCGCTTAAATCTTCTGTAATTGTAATTTAAACGTCATTGGCAAACTCTGATTTTAAAATATAAATTAGGATCACGTTGTTTGTGGCAGAGTTAGAGGTGAGTATTTAGAACCATTTTGATGAATCATTTTGATTTCCCCAGACCTTACTGCCAGTGACTCACCATCATTCATCCTATTAGCATCACCCCCATTAAAATATCCAAATATCTGTCCACACTTAATACAGTGTTGGGAGGAGAACCAAGAAATGAAGCATATACAGTTCTTACTGTCCAAAAGCAACAACATAGTGTATATTTCATAATTAAAAATAAATAGACTTTCACTCTTTAATGCAAAACTCTTTGGTTTTTAATTAAGAGCCATATAAGAAAGTGAGTTAGAGCTTTCATTTTTTGAAACAAAAAGTGTTGAGAGTCTTTTTTCTATGTGTGTGTGTGTGTGTTTTTAACTATAAAATTAGGATGGGTTTGTTGTAAGGACTAAATGCGGTAAACTACATAAAGTACTTGAAATAAATATGATTTTTTTAACTTACATTCCTTTGCCTTTTAACGTCATTTTTATTTTTTCTGTTGTGTCTGTGTTTTTAATGTAAATCCCATAACATCCTTTCCAGAAGTGAGAAAGTAGTAGGGTGTGCTTAATACACAATAATAAAATAGAAAAGGGACATATAGACTAAATCAAGACCTATTTCATGAATGAGAACCCTAAATCAAGACCTATTTCATGAATGAGAACCAAATATAAATTTTAAAGCCTTATAAACATATAATCATAAATACAGCTTCTAATTCCTTATTCATGTGATCAGTTCTATATATTGAATTATATGGAAGGAGTGGTAATAAACGAGAGCGGTTCTCTCCTAAGAGGGTACTCCATCTGTTGTAGTTCATTTTCAGGAACACAGCCTGGTGTCAGGAATCAGAGACATGGAGCTGGGATTGAGCAGAAGGGTCTCTCTCTCTCTCTCCCCCCAGCTATTTATTTAAATGTATTTTGTTTAAAAAGCTAAAAATTAAAAAGGAGTACCCAATGCCATCTGGCCTCAAATTATCAATTAACAGTAACAACTTGGTAACCAAACCTTTGAATCTTGGGTGGAATAAATAAAGATAAAACTTGCCATTCTACACTCGTTCTACAACTATTTATTGAGCACCTATTCTGTGCAAAGCTCTGTTCTAGGAGTTGGGGATACAGGAGCAGATAAAGAGATAACAATCTAAACTGTTTTCATGAAATTTACATCCTAAAGGAAGACAATAAAAAATTTTTTAAAAAATATATTGTACATTAGTTGGTAATAAGTGCGTAGGAGGCAAATCTAGTTGTAAAGAGGGATAGAGATGGCTAGGAGTTGGGACAAGTGTACTTTTAAATAGAACAGTCAAGAAAGATGATATCTAAGCACAGACATGAAAGGGGAACAATGCATCTAGTGGTGGTCTACTGACAGGAGCCTGAGATAAGATGTGGGACAGATGCTGAGGCGGGAGGAGCCTGGGACACCAGGGGCCTGTGACAGGAGGCTGGGACAGGAACCTGCCTTGCATGTCCAAAGTCAGGAGGTGAGGCTAGAAACATTGCAGATGGGGTCAGAGCAGTAAGGGGGGGACATTGTAGGCCCTGTCAGGACTTACCTTTGCTGGGAGAGAGATTAGATGCCATTGGAGGGTATTGAAACAGAGGAATGTGATCCAATTTATATGGTCTAACTTGCCTTTTAAGGAATCTCTGCGACTGGTATGTTGAGAATAAACATAGAAGAATAAGAGTAGAAACAGGGAGACCAGTTAGGAGGCTGTTGCCATCTTCCAGGTGAGAGATTAATACCTGCTCGCACTGGAGTAATAGTGAGATGTGGGGAGAAGTGACCGGAATTTGGATGCACTCAGACAAGTGATCTTCTGAGGATGCATGAATATATAATATATGTATATACATACCTACATACACATACATATATACATACGTATTATATATATATAATAATCTGCTAGGCAAAAGAAGGTAAGGCTTTGTAATACTGTGAATTAACATTGTATTTCTCTCTTCATAGGTGAAGTTTACATTCTATCAAGTAGTAAAAGTATGACCCAGACTCACAATGGAAAACTCTACAAAATTGTAGATCCCAAAAGGTGAGGCTTTTTTAAATATTCCGTTAAGTCAAGTAATATTCTCTTAGTTATTCCAGTGCATTCAAATTAGTGATGGAATCGCAATTAGCCCTCAACAAAGATGAACATTTCCGCCCTGCCCATCTGCTAAGTGCTCTCCTGAGAGACCCTCAGTTCCAGTCTCTGAGGCCTAGACTTGAACACCCTGAACTTTAAAGGCCTTATTTCGATCACGTTCATGGCATCTTTGCTGTCATCTGAAAGCAGCATTATATTTGTGGAATCAGGGTCCTCACTTAAATGTCCGAGGAGGACCCTGATGTATGAGGCAGCGGCTTCCGCTCTCTTGTTGGAAGCAATAAACCCTCCTTTCCTTTCGAGAAAACCAGGAACATTCTGGCAGACCTTAGTATGCTTAGTATGACTTTTGTTAGGTAATCAGGATAAGTTATTTCGGCAGCTCAACATTGGAACCTCATTTTATAACTGGATGCTCACAGCTTCTGTGACTAAACAAATGAAAACTGAAGAAATATTTTGTTACTTATTTCGGCAAAAGGAAGATGTGAACGTTTTAATCCTTTAGAGAACATAATGATCCCTCTCCAGCTCTTCTCTACCCACCCACCCAACTTCAACACACACACAACTTTCAAATTATCCTGAGCCATCATTCGTCAGTTGTTAATTTCATGGATAAAATCAGAACTCTCAGAAGCTGCTAAAATTATATACTGTCAAATAGACATTAGCCATAATTTTAGAAACAATTATTATAGGACGTCGGTATCTTCACAAATAACGACTACTGTGGAACGCCAGTAGTGGTCAGACCCTAGCTTTGCCGTGCTGTGAATTTCCAATTCTTTCTATGCTAACTTAGCTTCATGAGCCCACTTGCAAATTTAAATTCCCAAATTTCAAGTCCCTTTTAGGAGAAAAAATTCCGATAATCTGCAAAGTTTACTAAGAGCATTCATTTAATTCCACTTTTAAAATATCTGTAGGTTATAAATTGTGTATGTTTTTCTGAAAAATTCACTGACTAACAAATGGAGATTCTTGTTCTTTTTCCATACCCTAAAACACTATCTTTCCTGAGAAAAATATAGGTTGACATTGGTGCTGCAGAACAAAAAGAGACCAAAAATGGTCTCTCTATGATAGAAGGTATCACATACACCCATCTATCACACAGTCATAATGACAGCTTTCCTTCTCTATTTAACAGTACACATTTTCTTTCACAGTAAGAGAAGTACCCATCCACACACTGTAAGGGTTCTTTTCTTCCTTGAGTGTGAAACCAGTGTCCTTCTGTGAGAAGCAAAGTAATGAATGGAAAATAAAACATCAGACACTCCGGTGCTTGTTGAAGGTGGCAATATTAAGAACAAAAGTCAAACCAGTGTTAATTCATAAAATAGCATTCTAACGATTCAGAACGAGGGCTACGATTTCACTCAGATCTATTGCCATTAGTTTCAAAATAGCCATTGTTATTCCATTATATTTGTCAAAGTTGATGTGCTTTCGCAAGCTTTCTGGTAGTGTTATTAATTCTCACTGCTTCTCACAGAAATGTTTCTCTCTTCCTCTGGATTGTTTAGTCTGTTGGTGGTGAGTTGAGGTGAATTTTACACCTTCAGTCCATTATTAGTGTCTAATTACCAGGGCCGCCATGAGGGACCTTGGCTTTGTGATCATGGGGCCTCCTCTCGTAGGGTGGTCTCAGAGTGACATACCTGAAAGGCCTGACTTCTCATTATGGTGTCTGTTTCTGGTGAGTCGTGTCATGCGTGCGGCCAGGGTTAAGATGTGTGTTTGGTTTTCAGAAGGTGGGGGGATTAACAGAGTCCCAGAGACACAGTCCTTGTACACAGGCCCAGGCATACATTTCAAAATTAAACTGACTCTAAGAAAACAAATGTTTTCATAAACATTTGTTGGGAGCCTCATGCTGTTTCGATTTGGAAGCCAACGTTTGCTATTATAGTAGTTCTCCCCAGATGAGTGGAAGTTCTATATAAGCAGACACTTCTTAGTATATGTGAACGGGATTATTTTGGAAACACGAGCTAATTACTAACCTAGCTGTGTTCAGGATGTCTGCTTCAGAGCACAACTGTTTTCCTAAACTGTTTGAGGAAGAAATTGAAGAAAGAGCCTCATCAACGGAAAAAAATTATACACAGACTTTTCTTGTTACATCAAAAAACCTAACTCAAATGAAAATCTTAAATGAACTGTATTCTTGTGGAAGAGCCCCAGACTTGTTAGAGTGTTTTCAGAATGAATTTCAAACATTCAGTTGACTCATGACTCTAAAAGAGAATAACTACAAATCATAACATTTTTATATTCTGTATTATGTATCATGGACGTTACATGCCTACACACCGTAAGATTTATGTTTTTTCTCTTTTTTCCTACACACACACACTCACATATAAGAAAAATGAGGGAGTTTTGAAATGATATGTAATATTCTTTGGTCATTTTGACAAAGGCAGACGAGGTCCCAGCATTACCAGCTCAGTCTGTAAGGGCAATCTGGTCTCAGGCTATATGTTACATAATCATTTACATAAGTTTAAAATCATTTACAGTGGGCATCCTTCTCAGAAAAGGATGGCAAGATAACCTGTTATAAAAAAAAACAAATACCATTGTTTGCAATCAAAAAAACAAAAATTCTATGAGAATACAACCAGCTGTCTCTATGGCTTCACTAGAACTCAGGAGTTTGTAAAGGAAAAGCGTAAAAGGGAGGAATTTTGCCTCCCTGTTAGAACAGGGATACCTTCAGAAGTGGAAGAGTCTCATTTCATGGCAGGGTGGAGTTAGAGGCGAATCAGTACAGTCAATCATTCAGCTTGCTGAGTCCCCCAAAGCCTCAAGTACTGGGTTCTGCATGCCCTGGTCTGGGATGCTGCTTCAGCCAGCAGATGTCAAGGCATTGAGGACAAGAGCTGGACACTTATTTCAGTCTCACTTAGTAGAGCCATCTGAAGCCTGTCAAGATGAGGATCTATCCTGGCAGGATAGGCAGTCAAACGGTCTTGTCTCTGAATCTTCCTTAGTGTGGACGCTGCATTGTGGCACCATACTGTGCTCCTTCGCCTGTCAGTAAAGTACAGGTCATCATTCTGCCTCTGCTACATTTCTGTAGAGCGCTGTGAAGATAATTAAATATTGTATTTAAAGCATATGCAGTTCTTTAGTACCACTGGTGTTCATTCCATGCATTCAAGAATTATTTGCGGGTGATCTCTCAATTTTGGAGGTAGTGTTAGTTTCAAAATTGAGGTCAAGGTGTCCACGGAGTTTTAAAGAGCCCTGAGTACCTAGTTTTTGAATATCCAAGTCATGTCTTAGAGGCTTGGTCTTTGTTAAATCTTTTCAGGATCACACAAACGCTCCTGAGGGATGGAGATGAAAGAATTCTAACAGAGGTTTGAACTTTCCAAGCTTTAGTTTTATTTTATAGAACACAAATATTTTCACACTATTGAAAAAGATTCTTTAATTTTTGTTTCAGATGGACTTAAACTAAATGACCTTTTCTGACCTGGAAATGTTTCCAGGGTTATTTCTCCAGGAGTTCGTAAAATAAAATCATTCTTAAATATGTCGATTTAATTCCTGTGTACCCAGTCTTACTCTATTTTAACACGCTGCTTATCTGTTAACCCCTAAGTCACACAACCCATTCCCTTAAGAGGTCTGTAAATTAACAGTGCAAATTCCCAGCTTCAGAGGTCATTTTGCAGAAATGTCCTGTCCCCAGACTCTTGTGTGACCAACATCAAAAACTGCCCTCCTGTCTCCTCCCTGCCCCTCCTGTGATGACCCCACTTACTGCTCTTTGTTTATTTATTTGTTTATTTAATATCTTCATTCTACTCCTTAGTCTACTGGATGCTGAAGTGTGCTTTTTTTTTTTCTTCTCAAAAATCACTTCATGAGAGGAAATTGGTTCTGTTTATCCTTCGCATATGTCTCAGGGAGCCGGCAGGCAGCTCTGCCATCCTAAAGAAAGCCATGCATAATGGAGAAGGTTTAGCCCAATAAGCCAGTCTAGTCCCAATTCATCAGTCAAAGTTTTATGCAAGTGGCCTCCCTAGGTTGATAAATCCCCACAGTGCCTGTTGACCCAGCTGCCAAGTCCTCTTGCTGCAGGCGGTGTTTTCATGGCCACCCTGACAGTAATACAAACTGTTTAGCAGCTCCATTGACCTTTCAGCTATTAACAGGGACACAGGCTCGACGAGGGACTAGTTTTCAAACATGACAGAATTTCTTAACACTAGAGGTCATGGACAAGTATATGCCCTATAAAAATTCATTCAGCATGGTGGATTTGAAGTCTAAGAGACAAGGAAGCATGGTCCACATTTTTGCTATAATTTTTCTACATTTCCAATAACTAAAAAGAGTATACACTTAGGTGCCAGCTTATATTTTATTCTTAATATGCTATTATAGTTTACGTGGTAGTGCACAAGATTTTTAGCGAACTAATCCTTCCTATGCTGTCAGATACCATCTGAAATTTTAAAGATATATTGCAAAAGAATGAGATAAGATCAAAGTCAAAACTTCTAATGAGTGGATGACCATGCATACATAATATATGGTAACGGCCTAAGTGTAACTGGAATTGTATTCATATTTTACCAAGATTTGTGTGTTTCTGTATATACGCACACAAACACACTTAAACATACTCAGGTATTCCATACAAGGCTATGTAGAGCCATCGCCTATTTCAAAATATACACAAAATATTATACCATAACTTATGAAAAAATTTTCTCTAAACGACCATGCTATTTTAAAAGTCTATACTATAAATCTTCTTATGTTTATATCCTATTTTCTGAAGATGTGACATATGACCACAGCATTCAAGGGAATTTTCTGCTTTATACTAATTATAGTCTTTCTTAAATTATCAATTTTAAATGTTGAAATATCAGTTCCTAGAGTAATTGTACAGATTGCTATGAAAACTTGATTGATTTGCCACTTACAAATGGCATTTGTTAAAAAGGCATAAAATGGAGAATATGAATAATTAAAAATATTTTCTTCAAAAAGAGCCTCATTTGTTAAGAGCCTCTTAAAAGCATTTCTTTTCAATACCCGTGTTTCTCCCCCACCTGGGACAGTGGTGGAAATCTGATATTATTAGACCTTCTGAATATCTTCTACTTTTATTGTGACAGTGGATCATCATCAGATGTTACAGCTCTCGAGATAAAGGCAGATTTAATCTTGCATAAAACAGCCACACAAATCTGCAAAAAGATGGTTTCTAGAGGAAGATATACTTTTTAAAGAAAAGAAAAACTACCTTAGCATCATTTTTTTACTACTTCATTTTAGCTGAGCTAAAAAAAATCTGTTGCTTAAATGACTCGTTTTTGTCAACATTGACAAATGAATCAAAAGGTGTAACATCAAAATTTGTGAATTTGTCATCCTAATAGTCTTCAAAGCGAATTTAAACTGACATTTTTGTGCTATTTTAAGGGACAGAAAATCATTTCAAATTTTACTTCCCATTTAAAACATTTAGTGATATTTAAATTTTCTGCCTTCATAGAATACAAAATTAAAACACTAGTAGTCTACAGTTTTTTAAGTGGGAAAAAGATTTATTTTTTAGATGGCTTCTAAAAGAAAAATACTATATAGGCTTTAAGACTTTTGAATTATGTTGTAATCAAAGTGTTACTTAAAATGTCTATTCTCCCAGTCGCAGACATTTCTTATTTAGTGTCTAACATTTTTATCAATTATGGCTTATGAATCAAGTTTTTAAGTTAAAAAAAATTGGTTTTAGACGTAAAATTCTGAACAGAATGTTGTTCCTTCTTTATATTAGGAAGCAATGGCATTGGCTTTTTATTGTACCCTAATTTTTCAGTTTTTATTTTTCTATCCTATCAAAGTACAGTTATACAAGATTAAGACATGAGATTGAATCAGTCTGCAGGTATCTTTGGCTTGTCTCCTGTGTTCAAGATATTGTATTATGTGCTATGGAGGGAGAATATACGTGAGAATTTAGTCCTTTCCTCTAAGGAGCTTATTTTTATCTTAAAGCAGGAGATTGCACACATTACCGAAAACATGAACAATATTATCTGAGATAAATATTGCCACTTTGGGACAAAATTATGCCAGAACATTGTACATTACAAGTTGCCAGATAATGGTCCAGAAGGTGATGGGTAAAACTCACCATGAGTTGGCTTCTTGGTCCAGTCTGTTCTACCAGGGGGAACAAGGCCTCAGCCCGGCTGCTGTACAGGCAGTAAGGCGTCTTCTCAGTTGACTGTTAAAATGAGAAATAAGTGTCCGCAATGAGTTTCCCTCCCCCAGGAGACATTCCTCCAGCTTTGCATGGCTCTCTGCAGGTTTCACTCCCTCCTGAGTTCAAAGCGTCACGTCCATCACCATTTTGGTTTTGTGTGCTTCAATCTCCCCTGAGCAAATCTCTCCTCCAGCTACTGCCGACCTGCTCCCTGGGCTGCCCTCTCCCAAGGTACCAAGTTTTATTTTTGCTAGTGCTTTAGTTACGAAGTTGCATGGATCTCGAGGGGTCTGCCCCAACTCTATTTTTCCCATAAGCCTTATTTTTAGTATGCGATTTTGTAGAATACGAGATTTTTCAGGAGCAAGTCCACTGAATTAAAGTGCAAATGCCTATTTTTCTAATAATTGTAGTGGACCAGTTTCTGAATTGAGGACATTGCAAACATAATACAAGAAACACCTAAGGCAATTTAATAAAATTGGACTTTATCCTTTTTTCCCTAAAAGCAGACAACCTCATCATCCAGTTACATTCGTCATTTCTCCTAGGTTTTCCTTTTAAGGAAATACATAACTTTTCATTTCCTAATCTTCGCCTGGAAATATATAAACTGAGGTAAGCTGATAAAGTTGAATGAAGGCGATCCACACACCCTTTTAGATACTTGTGTATAGTGGTAGTGATGTTTGGATAGGGAAGATTAATAAGGCCTGAAACACAGGTGCCTAGCTCCCTTTTTCCTAAAAAGCACCAGTTGAGTAGAAAGCTGTGCTAGAAAAGAGTTCCAGGTTACCTGGAATTAGCTGTATGAAAGCTATTTCATATCTTCGTCCATGTTCTGATCTTCTAAATTTGAGAATAGCAAGGTTGGCCCCATCTCGTGAGGATAAAGTTTAATATGAAATTACTGGAAAGTGTAAGTGGCTTCATTATCTGCTTTCATTCTGGTTGCATCTTTAACCATAGAACAAAATTGAGCAGGTATTTGTGAACGTTCTAATAATTTCATTAACACTAGGCGGTCCGACTCACAGCTCCACCAAGTTGCCACTACCTTTGTCCTCTTTGAGTTTAGCACCTACTCAATCCCAAACTGCCATATTAAAGCCAGTCGACACTATTTCTGAGTGAGCATGTTCTCAGCATTTAAATCACAGACCTCAAAATGAAGGCAACCTTAGTCACAGAGAAAAGAGCTGAGGCCCAGCCGCACTGTTCAGCGCATTTCAGAACACAGAAATGCAGTGGTTTGAGAAATAAGATAGAGCACTGCCTTTCCCATTCTAAATTTGAATTCTAGAAATATACAGTACAAATTTAAAATGTTTAATATGACCCATAATGTATACAGGTTCAGAGGTAGTCTTGAATTTGTTTTCTTTTCCTTCACTTTATATATGTTACTGAGGACATATGTAAAAAGATTTTTCGAAGCAGCTTACATATGATATAATGTCAAAGAAGGCATTCCTTAAGAATGAAATGAAAGCAAGTAGCTCTTAAAACGATTACTTTTTTGGTATATCTCAAATGGTACTTGAAAAATATTCTTAGGAAATGTGTGTTGCTATCTCTACAGCCACGAAGTCCTGTGAGACCGATATTGCGTGGTTACACAGAAGCATTTTCTCTGTTCTCCAACCTGGAATAGGATTGTATTATGAATGTATAAGACTCCTCAGAGCAAAATTGAATTTGTATGATGTATTATCGTTTTACCAGGTACTACAAAATGGTTATATGTAGTCGGAATCCAAAATTCTACTCCTCATGGGTAAACTGACCCTGAAAAGAGAACTGTCAACATGAGTAAGAAGCATTTAGTGAACACCCAAACTGAAGAAAATTATCCAGACTAAAAAAAAGAAAAGAAAAGAAAAAGTAGTTTGTATGTTGACCTTGGAGAAAGGCACTAAAATGAATAATTTAAAAGATGACATACCACTACTACACTAGTGCTCATTCCTATGCCTCAAGCTATACAAATGGGAGAAATTTCCCATTTTCTTACTTTTTTTGAGGCAAAAGTGCTGAGTGATGGTTTTAGGAACAATGAGTGGTTATGGGTTATGGCTTGTATATCGAATGCTTACCGAGTGAGGAAATCCATGAAACCACAGACTCTGTGGTGGCACAGGAAGGCTGCCCCCTCGTGTAGAGGCCGTACTCCATCCAATCACAAGATCCCAGAATATTCTGTACTTGGAAGCTCCTGACGACACTTATTCATGGCCCCATTAACCACTTTTGGCTGGGCATGGCCCTAATTAAGAAAGGGGCCTCTCGGGGCTTCCCTGGTGGCGCAGTGGTTGAGAGTCTGCCTGCCGATGCAGGGGACGCGGGTTCGTGCCCCGGTCTGGGAAGATCCCACATGCCGCGGAGCGGCTGGGCCCGTGAGCCATGGCCGCTGAGCCTGCGCGTCCGGAGCCTGTGCTCCGCAGCGGGAGAGGCCACAACAGTGAGAGGCCCGCGTACCGCAGAAAAAAGAAAGGGGCCTCTCAGACTTGAACCTGCACGTGAGTCACTTGTCAAACTGACCGAAGTGCAGATTCTGATTCTGTACGTCTGGGGGGAGCCTGAGAGTCTGCATTTCAGACGACCTCCTGCTGGGGCTGCTGCTCTGGGACCACACTGAGTGATGAGGATTTGGATTTATCAGTTTTTCCTACCTCATGACAATAGGAAAAAGCATGGAAGAAAAATCGTTTTGCAAAGGTTACAGTTGCAAGGGAACACTTTTCCATGTGTCCCAGTGTGACTATGGATAAAGGAATAAGGGAATTCCCTGGTGGTGCAGTGGTTAGGACTGCAAGCTCTCACTGCTGAGGACCTGGGTTCAATCCCTGATCAGGGAACTAAGATCCCACAAGACAAAAAAAAAAAAAAAAAAAAAAAAAAAAAAAAGAATAAGACAGTTCTTACATCACGTCCTTAATCACCTCAAGCAGACTGTTGCCTATGAGAAGCTATAGAATTAGCACATCTTCTGAAATTTCCAATGAGTCAGGATTTTTATAAAAGAGTATTACTAAAAAAAAAAAAAGTATTACTCATGATCGATGTACCTTGTTTTACAATAACATACATTTAAAATCTGAACCCCTAACAAAAATTTCAGAATGAACCCCTTTACTTTTCATAAAGGACACAACAGATCGAGTTCTGTAACACTCACTCTAAGGATCAGGCCTGCTAAGACAGAATTTATCCCTGTGCTTCCACGCAAATGCACAGAAGACTTCTCATTTATTGACCGATTCATTCACTTATGAAGTATCATAAAATTAAAACCATTCTTTAATCCCACTACCCAGAGACATTCGCTGTTGGCCTTAGCTGTTCACAAAAAGTCATCACAGTATAATGTGTGTTATAAATTATCAGGCTTCTCAACTTCCTCCTTTATTTCAAGAAAGTATCTAAAGCTTTATGCTACTACACAGAACCAGCCAACGTAGGTTTCTAAGAGAATGTCTTATGTTTCTGAAAACAATGCTTATACGTTAAAAAATGTTGGGCAGTTTTCTACACTATCCCTTTAGTGCTTCATTATTTGTCATGTGTAAAGGGGTTAGAAAATGTGTTTTTCTAATTTAAATTAAGTTTGAGAACTATGGAGATAACTGTCAACAAATGGGCACCATATATTCTTTATTAAAAATCTGAATATCCTCTTGGGTAAGTTTTCTATCTTGAAAGCTATCTCAGACTTCATTCAGTAGACCTAAGAGTCCAAAAGTTTAAAAAGTAATTGTTTAAAAGGAGAGCAAGACCATTTAAGTAATTTTTATTAGGCCTACATTAAGATGCTCAATTTCCCAGTGTAATAAAAATAAGAATGAAAAATGAGTTCATCTATCACAAGTATATACCCTAGATTTTTGTTGAGATCCCATCTAGGTGTGTATATGTAGTAATTAGGAATATACAAGATGGTTTATTTCAAGGTGACAATAATAATAAAGTTCAAATTTACTTGTTTTATTCCCTTTTCTTTCTCCTCATTCCATGTAAAGGAACCTTACTCTTTTCAATGGAAAGAAGAAATGTCCCTAGAACAAAGAATGAGTGGAGAGGAAAGAGATGGTTGGGATCACCAAAAATCTTTGTCAAACTTTAACAAATGTATTACTAGAAAAATGAATGTTCATATGTTGACTTAATTCCCAGCTGGAGGAGAAAAGTAATCCCATCTCTTTATGTCATGCTTACTTCTTAGCCTGTTGTTTATTTATTATGATTATAATTAGTGTAAAAATGCTTTATTTAAAATGAATTTAACTATGCCTTGGAAGAATTTTGTAATACAATATTACAAATTTGTAATTTGTAATTACAAATACTTGTAATTAATACAAGTTAATTTAGCCAATAGAGAGAAATACAGTGAGTGTTTTTAGTTTTATGCTTATGATATAAAAGTATAGTGATTCGATTTTAATGATATCCCTCCCCTAAATAGTCCATATATTCCTAATATCGTCACTCAGTAGCATTTTAAAGAAACAAACACCCTTTTAAAATGCCACTCGTTTCATTCATTCAGCAGATTTTTAAGAAGGATCTTCCATGTGCTGTACACTCTTCTGGGTCTTGGAAAGACACAAGAGAAGAGAGGGGAATATTTGTCTTCATGGAATTTATATTCCAGATTTGAAAAAAGTTTCTACTATATGCATTCAATTCAATAAACATTTATCGAATGCCTGTGGTATTTTCCTACCTCCTATGACTATAAGTAGTTGAGGAGATAAAATACTTTGGTAGCTTAAATATCATCTTTCTATAACATCCCTCAATCCTAAATTACTTGCACCTTCGTCTGTATTCCTGTGAATCATAGCAAAGATCATACTGCCTTATACTTTTGTGTTTGCTTGTCTGTCTTCTCCACAGTGGTCTCCAAGAAGATTAGGACCCCGTTTTTTTTCTGTCTTATCCCCATGAAGAGCACAGTACCTGTCAGAGTCAATGACTAGACTTGAAGAGGATTGAATATATAGTTTTTGCCCTCAGAAAGCTTTTATTTCAATGGGGAAGGGAAAGGGGAAATAAGATTACTCATTCATTAAGAGAAGTGAAGTCCTATAGGTGATGGGCTATGTTTTATGTACATTTTCATATTCAAGGCTCCCCAATAGAATAACAGAGACAGAGAGAGGATCTATTTAACATGCTAAGTGAGGAATGTTGGTTGTCAACTTCATAAAAGAAAAAATAAATATTTTCCTAGGTAATTAAATAAAAATTTAAGGCCATCGTAAGGTTTATATATGACAGCCACACAGTTTTATATAAGCTAAACAAGCCCAAGCATGAAGCAGTCACATCCACCGATAGATAAGCGTCTGCTCAACCCTAGGCAAAAAAAACAACAACTTAGAATTCCCTCCATAATCTGAGTTTCCACACATTTGAATGTTGGGTGAAAATCAGACAAAGTGCCTAATTGGAGGATCATCCAGAGAAAAGGATCAGATACCCTGCCCTGAAGAACTGAACTTCCACAGAGAATCTCTATTCGTCATACCCCCTTATCCGTTCCCAGTGCACATGAATCAATGCCCCTACACTTTGCCTCAAACAGGCAACACCTTCCGGTGGTAGTTGTTTGATCGAAGTCACCTACGTTCTTAGTCCACATGGTGTCTTCTCCTCTTTAGATTCATCTGCTCAGGCATGAACCATATCATCAAGTGGCATGTGAGCTATGTGCCTGCCTTTTTTACATTGCATATAACACGTAACATATCCTTGACACACTTTGCTTCCGGGCCTCTTTTCTTGAATGAATCAGAAAGAGCGTGAACGAGTGAGTAACAAATAGAATTGGGTAAACAGAATCTCAGTTACCTGTAAAATGGAAACAATACCTGTTTACCGATTATCACTCAGTAAATGGTGGTGGCCTGTGACTCAGAAGAGCATCATGGCTACCGAGAAACTGCTCTCCTGATGGTCACAAATGCCACCGTCGTCTCACAAACAAAATAAGAATTTTATATGAGGAAGAAATAGGCAGACTTGGGCTATTCAACAATAAGAAGGCCAAGGTAATGCCCTCACTTTCCTTGGCATATCTGTTGAACATCTTCACCTTATCACACTCTACCATTACTCTCAGAAAGACTCCCTTGGGGGCACATAGGAGCTACTTGATGGAAATATGGAATGCCTTAAGTACCTTTCACATAAGCTGACCATTTCTAGATTTAAATAAGAGGTTGAATAGATTTAAGGGAGTTTTCTGAATTGTCACGTTAGCTGCAAAACAATACTTTTATTTCTTTCAGTTTTTATCTTATATTGGAGTATGGTTGATCAACAACGTACGTTAGTTTCGGGTGTACAGCAAAGTGATTCAGTTATGCATATACGTGTATCTATTTTTTTTCAAATTCTTTTCCCATTTAGGTTATCACAGAATATTGAGCAGAGTTCCCTGTGCTATACAGTAGGTCCCTGTTGGTTATCTATTTCAAATATCATAGTGTGTACATGTCAATCCCAAACAATGCTTTCAACAGAGAATGGGATCTTATTGGAGAGAGGAACTAAAGAAGTCATTAGATATTTTAAATATGGTTTTGAGTCATTGTAGAAACAGCCTGAGGCCAAGCTCCAAATTATTATCACTGTTCATATTGCTACAGGGGCATAACAAGATAACCTGTCTCAAGAAAACTGAGTCTGCAGGGCCTAATTATTTGCTTCTCTCGGAAAGCTATATCATTCACCTCTGTGGTCGTTCTGACCTATAATTATCACCTTCTTTGTTATGGTACTTAAGGACTCCAACTGATTTGCCCATCCTCCTGGTGGTGATTTGACTGTGATGAAGTGTTTACTTACATTCCTTCACTGAAAAGAGCTTTCTCACCACACTGAGGCACAGGTAGCAGTGACTGATAGCAAAGTACCACTGCACATGTTTCCCCAAAGATTAGGTAATGAGCAGGTGTGATCATGATTCCAGCGTGAAACAACTTGAAAGACACCCTCTTATTCAAAAACCAAGCAGGCATCTTGGTCCCTCTCTAAATGATGGCAATTGTAGAGCAATTAAAACAAAGTCTATGACTTTTAACATGACAGATAAGATGTTTTTGTTTGCTACTATTAGCATTCTTTTTCTTCATAGCGGGACAAAATCAAATTATAAAAATATGTATGTACGTATATACATGTATGTATATAAAATCTCTCTATGTAGATCATTCTTTGCATAAAGAGTTTAAACTTTGAGTCAGTAGTAAACACACATATGTGTTATGACGTCCTTTTAAGAACAGTCATTCTGGAAAAAGTATTTCGAAAGAAATGTAAAAATGAAATAAAAAATGATTCCCAAGTTTTTTAGGCTACAACTGTTCATTCTGATGAATGCCTTCAGCCTCGTGATGTTGCCAAATATGCCAATAACAAGTGAAACCTATCTCAGGTGCTATTCCTAAAAACTTTTGGCGTTTTGAGGGGAAAAAAAAAAGCTTTAAAATATCTATTCATCTTTATTTTTTAAATTGTAATTGCTAGGAATTCTTAGCTACCAAAATATTGATGTAACGTAATTACATTTTTAATCAATGAATTTTGATCATGATAAAGTTTCTTACCATGTTTGATTTGTTCCTTTTGGTTCAAAACTGATTAGTTTGTTTCCTCATGGGTGTGTATTTTCTCCTCTTAGAAAGTTGTCGACCTTTCTGTCTGAGTAGCGTAAAAGAAAGGTCTCTTTGGAAAGCAAGAGACGTGCTCTGCAAGCTACGAAATCACTAGATTTCATTCCAATATTGATTTGCAACCAAAATGCACTTTTGACGGTTGTCTTTTGATGCAGACCTCTGATGCCTGAGGAATGCAGGGCCACGGTCCAGCCTGCCCAGACCCTGACCTCTGAGTGCTGCCGGCTCTGTCGGAACGGCTACTGCGCGCCCACTGGAAAGTGCTGCTGCAGTCCCGGATGGGAAGGAGACTGGTGTAGAGTCGGTTAGTTTTCCTTCTGTTCTGGGGAGTTCGGGCCTGCAAGAACTTAACGTTAGTTACTTCCTCTAGAATGACCTAGTGTTCAAAACTGTAGCCGTTTACAATAGCAATGCTCAGTCTGTTTCTGAACTTGCACCTGAAATCGTTGCCATTTTCCTAATGGAAACAGTTCACGTATATAAGTTAATCATAAACATCATCGAGTTCTTTCGCAAAGTCACACATGAAAACAGCCCAACTAGATCATCCCTGTGGACTCTCAGTCCCGGGTTTGAACTTTCACACCAGCCAATGACCTGGTGCTTGCAAAGCCCCTTTCTGAGTGCCAGCATTTTCCAGACACTCCGTAAAGGCCCTCCCTAAATTTGCTGCTTGCTTTCTTGCCGCAGCGTGCTAAAAACAGGGGTTTTCAGTGGGTGTTTTTATAGAAAAGGGGAAAATGCAGTTATCTAGAGGCATATAATGAGATTTTTCCATTCTTTTTCCACTGCCTTGTGGACCATCAGGTGGGTGTGCAGCTGCTCAGAGAGCAAGAGATTCATTCCAAGGTTATTCTATCCTTTAACTTGCGACTTCCGCAGATACATATAATCGCGTTTAAATTCTACTTGGTGTGAAGTAAGACAATTAGATTAATTTAGGTACCTAGAGTTTAAGATGTGTATACTGAAAGTATGTTTTCAACAACCGGCATATACATATTACTTGCAAAAGATTTTGATCTCTGCTATTTCAAATATTAAAGTATCTCTTGCCAAAGAAAATTCAAGTCCCATATTAATATTTAACAGTATCCTTAATTCATAAATGCCTTCTTTCTTTACTCTAAACATGTATTCGTTTCAAAAGATTACAACCATACCTCGTTTACCTCAAATAAAGTAGACATTTAAAGTCACAGAGACAGTATCCATTTTAAGCTTAAATTGCTTCAGCGCTAATAATATTACGTGATTGATTGATATCATGGTTACATATCTAGGAAAAAGCTATCATAACGGAAACTCAATAGAAATTAAGTAATTACATTATTTTTTTAAAATGCTTACATTCTATTGACCCATTTTTCATTAGTTGGCCAAAAAATGAGAATCAGTGTTTAAATGCAATAATATTCTAATTCCTGATGATATATCTTCCTTCTGCTTCCTTCTATGCTTGACAATATCTACTCTCTCTGCTTTTACGGGGTGTCCATTCTGTCTTATTCCTTACGTATATTTTGTCTAACCTTTTAAGTCACCTCAAGTCATCAGATAACAAATATTTATTGAGTGCCTGCTAGTAAAGTATGTTAAACTGAGGGTAAACATAATTTTGAATCTAGGCAGCTTAATACATACCATAATAGATATTAATAATGATATATGATATAAATGAAAGTTTATAAGCAGGGGTCCCCACCCTCCGGGCCACAGACTGGTACCGGTACCGGTCTGTGGCCTGTTAGGAACCAGGCCACACAGTAGGAGGTGAGCGGCGGGTGAGCGAGAGACGCTTCATCTGTGTTTACAGCCGCTCCCCATCGCTCGTATTACCGCCTGAGCTCCACCTCCTGTCAGATCAGCGGCGGCATTAGATTCACGTAGGAGCGTGAACCCTACTGTGAACCGTGCATGCGAGGGATGTAGGTTGCACGCTCCTTATGAGGATCTAATGCCTGGTGATCTGAGGTGGGGCTGAGGGGGTGATGCTAGCGCTGGGGAGCGGCTGCAAATACAGATTATCATCAGCAGAGAGGTTTGACTGCACAGAGACCATAATAAATCAATTGCTTGCAGACTCATGTCAAAACGCTATCAGTGGGCTTCCCTGGTGGCGCAGTGGTTGAGAGTCTGCCTGCCGATGCAGGGGACGTGGGTTCGTGCCCCGGTCCGGGAGGATCCCACGTGCCGCGGAGCGGCTGGGCCCGTGAGCCACGGCCGCTGAGCCTGCGCGTCCGGAGCCTGTGCTCCACAACGGGAGAGGCCACAGCAGTGAGAGGCCCGCGTACCGAAAAAAAAAAAAAACCCTATCAGTGAGTGGCAAGTGAAAACAAGCCCAGGGCTCCCACTGATTCTGCATTAGGGTGAGTTGTATAATTATTTCATCATGTATTACAATGTAATAACAATAGAAATAAAATGCACAATAGATGTAAGGCACTTGAATCATCCCCAAACCATCCCCCCTCCCCCCACCCCCGGTCTGTGAAAAATTGCCTTCCACGAAACTGGTCCCTGGTGCCAAAAAGGTTGGGACGGCCGTCATAAAGTACTTTAATCTTTCCACTAAATCAAATGAATACTTTGAATATATAAGAGAAACCAGAACCGTTTTATTAAAGTAATATATTTGTGGTATTTTTGACCCAAGTAAGAACTTTTGACCCAAGTAAGAACTTTATTCACATACTCACAGAGTTTGCTCATCTCCCACAAATTTAAAAGACTATTTTGGTCTATTTTCTCCCTGTTCTTTCTTTCCCATATATCAGCCACAGACCCCTGGATTTTGATTAACGCCCTGGAAAAGGTTAAAATAACTCTGTCCCGTAAAAGTATAAGGACATGTATTCAAGGAATTTGATTCTGTCTACAGTGGCTGCACACCTCAGATTCATCCTATCAGTAAGAGACAATTAAGTTATATACCCAATTTTATGCTCCATCTCATTTTAGCAATAAATCTTTACATTCCCTACCTATATTATAGTGGTAAACATTCTTTTCTGAAGCAATCCTGCTCTGTAGAGCAGCCCTGTAAAGGATTGCTCAGAACGTCTTTCTCTGGGCAACTGCACTGACCCCAAGAAGGGGCTTCAGGGTGTAATCAGAAAGGGGCATATGCACTACACCCCCTGGGAACAAGGAAAGGGAGGAATCCAAGGGAATCCACGTGGTGGATCCTCCCTCCAACCAAAATCAAAAACTGACCATTTCTTTTCTTTTTTTTTAAACTCTAGTGGTTTTTTTTTTTAATTAATTAATTTACATATTTATTTTTGGCTGCATTGGATCTTCGCTGCTGCAGGAGGGCCCTCTCCAGTTGCGGCAAGCGGGGGTCACTCCCTGCCGCGGTGCACAGGCCTCCGATCTCGGTGGCCTCTCCCGTTGCGGAGCACAGGCTTCAGGAACGCAGGCCTCAGCAGTTGTGGCACGTGGGCTTAGCAGCTGTGGCTCGCAGGCTCCAGAGTGCAGGCTCAGCAGCCGTGGCGCACGGGCCCAGCTGCTCCGCAGCATGTGGGATCCTCCCGGACCAGGGCTCGAACCCATGCCCCCTGCATTGGCAGGCGGATTCTTAACCACTGCACCACAAGGGAAGCCCAAAAAACTGCCCATTTCTTGATGTTACATTGGTGATGCTCCAGCCACTGGGCCTTTCTCTCCGGCCGCGCCCTTCCCACTGTGAGGTCCTACCCCAGAGGGACGGAAACAGAGCGGTACTTGGCAGGCCCTGTGTTGGAGATGCCCTAGGGAGGCAGAGGTTTTAAAGAACTGAAATCCTCGTTTTACATAAAGTCAGTTCTGCAAGGGATTGAAATTGTTTCCCATGATCTGGAGGATCCGCTTCTCTCGAAATGTCTCCCACTGTCTGTTGTGTTCTGGCCCCCAAATAACTAGAAGTCTGAAAGCCTTCTTCCTTTGTACTTATTAACTTTGGGATCATTTTGGGACTGGCTTCCCCCTCCTTTCCCTCCGTTCCCTCACTCGTCAGATATTTATTGGCCTCATACTCGGTGCTGTTTCCGACTTACAGAATGGAGTGTGATTTTATTGCTCTTTTTTTTTCTCCCAGCGAAATGTGAGCCAGCGTGTCGCCACGGCGGTGTCTGTGTTAGACCCAACAAGTGCCTCTGTAAAAAAGGATATCTTGGTCCTCAGTGTGAACAAGTGGACAGAAACCTCCGCAGAGAGACCAGGGCAGGTATTCTTGATCAGATCATTGACATGACATCTTATTTGCTGGATCTAACAAGTTACATTGTATAGTTTCTGGGACTGTTTGACTATTCCTTTCCGATGGGCATTTATTTTTTATCCTGTCATTAAAAAGAACGACTGTTATCCTGCTACACACTCCTGTGATTTCATTTTCTTTGATTAATTTAAAAGTCATTTCCAGAAATGTGCAGACCCTGTGTGTGTATATAGGCACGTTTGTTCACATATGCACATACGCACACACACTCACAACCCCCGTGAGTGTGGTTGTGTAACAGATGGGTTTTTTAAATATATATTTCCTTGTGCGGAGTAATTTCCCCAGAAATTCCATTGTAAATTGATAACAGAATTTTTATGTCACCAGAAGAGATTATTTGCCTTCCCAGGAATTTTCTGTCTGTAATCACTAAAGTCAACTTCAATGGAGTTTTAAAACATTACTGTGCAATCTGATGGATTGAATTTTAAAAGGCCATATTTTTATATTAAAGGACTATAATATGAGAGAATGTTTCAGAGCTCCCTGATGAATCGCTAAGAGGGCAACTTGATATAAAATTGTAATCTT
This sequence comes from Neophocaena asiaeorientalis asiaeorientalis, assembly GCF_003031525.2. Classification (NCBI taxonomy): domain Eukaryota; kingdom Metazoa; phylum Chordata; class Mammalia; order Artiodactyla; family Phocoenidae; genus Neophocaena; species Neophocaena asiaeorientalis. The sequence continues at coordinate 3,875,429 of NW_020185337.1, read as the reverse complement.
CATTTTTATCAATGTATCCAATTGCAGAATGTTAACGCACTTACCTTTTTATTGGCAGAGAAATCTGGTTACTCTAGCTTAATTTCAAGATTGTTTTCAAATTAAATCATAATGGCAAAGTCTAAAACCAATCTTCCTAAAAGGTCTGCTTTTATTGTATAGTTTATTTAACAATAGGCACTGGGTTTGTGTTACATATTTATATTTTTTATTTTATTTTTATAATATAGACATCACCTAGATGAAACACCTTTACCCTGTCCTGTAAAATACTAAAGTTACATTTTTCACCAACTTAATTGGAAAGAAGGGGAGTGAGAAAGCAAACAGTCTTTAATGTGCTGAGGATCTAATCTAGCAATGTATCCTTGTGCCAACATGTAATCATTACCGACGGATGAAAAAGCAAGAAAACAGCCACTCCTTATAAAATTCCAGCATTAAACATTTGTAAAGTGCTTTTCACCATAGCAAGACTGTCAGAGTATATGTGACGAGAATGTTGCAGGTTTCACACTGATCGCCTCACTGGAAAAGAGTTCACTCGTTTTTAACAAATCTTGCCTGTGTAAGCTGTCACTTGTACAAATTTTTAATATGATCATTCTTGCCAAATATGACTTTTAATGTATACGTTCCTTCGGAACTCAGTGAAAATCCTCTCTGGTTCATTTATGAATAAATTTCCTGTAAATGTTCTGTTCGGGTTTTTCAAGAAATGCCACGTTCTAACTTAAACTGCAAAAAGTCTGGTACACGTTTTTCTTCATGGTTTTTGAGACAATCCTGCCACATTTGGATTATAACAAAATTATCAGGCCTCTTTGCCCCACTGAGAAAACATCGACTCATGACATGTGGGCACCTACTATAGGTTGCCCTTCTCTAAACATCTGCTCCTCCAGAATCTAAACTGTAGAGTAGGACAGATTATACAGCACAGACTGACTTCCCAAACCCGCTCCTTACCTTTACGAAAAGGACCCTCAATTTCAAAAAGAAACAAAATCTTGTAACTAATATTTGTCTATTGTTTTAAAGTGAGAGATCTGCAAATAAAGCACAGTGAGAAACCACAACATAGAAAGGTTGGTTAAGTACTCTGCTCTTGTCTTCCATATATGATTACTTAAGTTTCAAGTGGCCTCATGCCCAATGGAAATGGGTTGACAAATCTTGGTGCAGTGCTTAGTGAACAATAGCCTGCATTAAAAAGTGCATGCATAATTTTGCACAATTTAGATTTCAATTGACAGTCTATTCAAAGAAGTCTCAGGATTAAATGAGCATGGAGACCAAATTGCCCTCTTACCCCAGAAAAGGGGTGGTCCCTTCTAGTCACACGAACACTTCATTGGCCCAACAGTGTGACAAATCTTGCAGTGAACCCTGTACTAGCCCACATCTGTAGGTTAATAGCAGTCTTTTGTCCTCTTTGCTTTCTCTTCGTAGCCCTTTTACTGAATTCCATCACAGAAAGTTTTACAATTAAAAAAAAAAATGTCCTGACAACCATTTTTGTAAATGGACCTTAACCATCTCATCGTCTCTTATTCAACGTGGGTGACATTCACAAAATGTGAACTACTTGTGAGGGAGCCAGCTGTCTAAATCTGTCAAATTGTGCAGTTTTATTACACATTCTCCTGTACATAGTTTCACTGAAAACAATAAGGATACTGCTATATATTCAGCCAAATCTGAAAACGCCCAGCATTTCTTCTTACGTCTTTAATCTTTCCATCTTTTCCAAAAGAATCTTTCCAAAAGAAATGGCGTTCTATCGCCATTTGTTCTTCTATTTAAAAATATCTAGATTAAACTGATCAGACCCAGCTATTTTATACAGCCCTTTCACAAGTGAAAGAGTTTCAAATGACTTAGAAAAACATATGTACCCCAGGTATCATTGCCCTTTCTATTGTGAGTCATTAGAATAACAGATCAAAATCTTTGAAAAAGAAAATCACAAGATCCAGGGATATTAGACCCCCAGCAAAGACAGTCATTGGAGTCATTTCTCTCTGTTCTTAGAAGTAAATAGCAATGGCTAATTAATAGCTACCTTTTAAAATCTCAGTGGTCATTTCAAAACATCTTTTGACCTTTCCTTTCAAGTAGATTTTTTAAATATGTGACTGGAGAACGATCTTAAATAATTCATGATGAGAGGCAAGTAAGAATTGGTTAAAAAGTATGAGCTAGGGAAAAATGTTTCATCACACGAATGGTAACATCTACTCGGTTCAAAGAGCACATAATCAAAATGGAAGAAAACGTCCTTGGTATGGATACAAATGTGTGAGATAAAGATAAAATAAAGAAACAGAAAAATGTAGATTATTATCCCTTTTTCCATTCTAGAGCTTAAGCTTTGGGTATCAATTTAATGTGAAAGGCTGTTACGGTAGTTATAAAGAGTTGGGAAAAAACTTTCTGCCACTGCTTCTGCCAAACTCTTGTTCTGATTAATAGAACTTCGTTTTCTTGCTAGTTATTTAAGGTAATGAGAAGATAACTGAATAGGCACATCATTAAAGTGGAAAGAAGGGAAGATTTAAGAAACTTGAGTGATGATAAAAAGTGCTTCCATTCATACCTTTCTTCTTGGAATTTCCTTTCAATGTGGCTATTGTAAAATATATCTTTTATTTTATCACAAAGAACACTCAGAAGTTTTCTCAGGTTAACAGACTATCTCGTAAAGAAAGAGCAAAGAAACCTACCTACACATGCAACATATACATACAACCTAAATAGAAAATCATTCTCTTTTTCATTTACATACTTCAGAGCAGTCACTTCTTCTCTATTTATTTCTTTGAAAATAATTACATGATAATGTACTAATAATTTTTAACATTTTTGTGATGTCGTTTTTATCTCCAAATCATAAACTATACAAGAAGCTTACTAGGTTTAGGACTTAAGGTTAGATGCTACATCTAGGGACTTTTAAAGAACACATTAATTTAAACTTTTATTAGTCTAACTTTTTTAGCTTGGAAACATAAAAGAGAAACCAAACCTACATTTTTAAGAGGAAACTAAGGTGTATCATAGGCATTTGTAGTTGGCTGATCAATAAGTTAGAGTTTCTGGATGTCTCTATAGAACGTTATCTGAGATATCTATCTTTCTTTTTCTCTGTTTCTCTGTCTTTTTGCCTCCCCACCCCCCATGTACCCCTCTTCCTCTTAACAGCTCTCTTCTCTATTTCTATTGGTTCTGACTAAACAGACATGTCTTCAGTACACCCATCATAAAGATACCCTGGGGCAGGTTGCTATTGATTTTGCTGGCTATGATCTTTTCTTTATTTTCCTGAAAACACCTTCTCCTAGTACCACATTTGCTCAGATGCTATAACATAAAGAACAGTACACAAATATGAACATACTAGACTGACCTATTAATATCGCTGAAAGAAGTAACAAAAAGCGTAAATGACTCCCAGCCTGGATGTCCCAGCTCAGCTGGGGTTCCATCTTGGATGCTGAAAAGAATATCCCCAGTCAAAAGTGCAAGTTAACAGTAGGGAAAGTTAGTAGCTATTTCCTATTCAAGCAACCACCGTCTCAGTGGAGTCTATTTTAAATAAGATTATCTGAAATTGATGAGGAAAAAATAAGTAGTTCCTCAATGGAAACTTCAGAATCTTCTTTCCCCACCCTTGAGCCTTGAACTTGCAGAGAACTCAGACCAAAATTCCATGCCCAGAAAATGTACCTATTTCTTTATTACCCACAGGAAGTTAGTGGGCCTGTTACTGTGACTACTGGCAATACGTTTAGAAAGTTCTCCATTAGAATATCCTAAAGAAACAGATGTTTGCTCTCTTACTTTCTTTCTCGTCATCACACCAACACAAATCCGTCATACCTCTAATAATTAATATGATGACAAAGAAAGTGGGAAACCTAAGAATAGAAGCATTTTGATATTAAAAACAAAACCGTAAAACCTGCCAAACACTAGTCCTAGCCAACTTCAACACTTCTTTCCCTTAAATAGCTACTCATATATAAGTTTTGAAAATTGTCTTAAAATAACTATTTCAGGGAGTATGATGTACTCATGACAGTGTAAGAAGGTGTTGTATTGTTTTCTTCTAATCATAGTTGTTGTTTCCCTCGAGGCTATGAAGAGATTTACTCACTTATCAGGTTAGCTCTTTTCTTCAATTCTTCATTAAGTGAGAGCCCAAGATACACCCATCATTTACCTTGCTTTCTTTTGTTTAGGTCATCTATAAGTTGGTTGAAAAATAAATAAAAAATAAATAATGATCCCTTGTATTAACATAAAGCCTTAGGCCTAAATCTTATCACTGCTTTTTTAAACCAGAATACAGAGAGACATACCAGAAAAAAAAAAAAAAAGGTACCAACTCAACATGAATTCTAAAGTTACATCTCATGTATATCACAAACACAGACCTCACATTTCAGTCAGGATTTTTTTTTGCATATGTAGATTCTGTATTACTTAAAATACATGTATACATATGTAAGCAAATTAACAAACATGTTTGGTGAGTTATCTCAATTGACTATAATATTTTAAGTTAAAAAAACATTTTTAGCACATAGGATAGAAAAAATGGAACATAACAGTGATGGGAAATTCATAATGGCTAAATAGAAAATACACTTCGTCTTCACAGTTAGAAACTAATTGTTGTACGTTTCCCTTTGCACTAAAAAATAACTAGCCAAAAGTTTCCATTCACATGAACACCGTGTGATCAGATTTGGTAGTCTGTGCCCCAAATGGACGTTGGATATTTCTTTACTTCATGTTCTTAAAATCAGAACATGATTTTCATAGAATAAATTAGGAGTTCATGTACTGTAGAACCCAATACTATTAACACATTAATACATTCTGTTCATAATACTATTATTGAGAAATCGAATTGACAACCTTATAAGATATCAGGTATTTCCCACATCTCATTGTATTCATAGGACATTTTTGGACGTGCATCTCACCAAGAACCATGTGGTAACAAGATAAATGATACTGAGGTACTAAGGAATTTTTGGAGCTTAATTCGCTAAAGACTATTTAAAAGAAACCCATCTAATTAAAATGAAAAAATTATCAAATCATTATAATTAAGAAGCAGAAAACAAATCAGCACAGAAACCCCTGTGTCTTTCCTGGCTTTATCTGTGATTAATTTTATCCAGTTTTAAAGTATGGTTAACTTTTTCATTCTTCTAACACGTTTTGCTTTTCCTAGTTGCTCATTTTCCTTTAGATTGTTGACAGTTTGGGCAATTTGTCCGTAACCTTATTCACAGAGGATACCTTGCTTGGATTTCTATTAATAAGAAGCACAAGTAATTAAAGCAGGTACACGTTTAAGGGAGCAGAGTTAATGTATGTACTAGTTGGAATTTCTGTAAATTTTCTTCTGAAAAGTAACATGCAAAGTCATTGGCTCAGATAATCCTTCTAAATTTGAATTAATCTGACTTACTTAACCAAGTTATTATAATATTCATTACTCTTTGCTTGATCTATTATTCAGCCATCCATCCATTCAATAATTCAACAAAGGTTTATTGAAGTGCCCAGCATGGTTATGTACTATGGAAAAGGCAAGGATGTTTATAATGGGGGATTGTGAGCCCCATGGGTATGATGAACACATTTGAAGCAAAAGATAATAATCACACCCATCCAGCTCCAATTGTTTAACATCAAAATCCAGCAATAACAGTACAGATGGCCTAAAGTACATCTGTGTGTATCTGTATGTGTGCACACACCCATGTATATATATTTATCTATCTGTACAAACACTACATATGTATACACACTATCTATGTAATATATAATATATGTATAATGCATATAAATTCTAACAAGTGTATTTGTGTTATCTTTAAAATAGAACAATTGTATCTTGAAGTGATAAATGCAGAGAATTGGTTTTTATTGTTGATCTGTGGATTTAATGATTTTTAGGTGAAAAGGATGTTTAAGTGTATAATTTCTTTTCTTAATTTAATATATTTATGTAAATGCATGCCTGAAATTTGGTTAGATTGGCTGTGTTTTGTGTCCTTTAACATGATCAAATGTATTAAACTTTATCTTATGACCTGATGTACATGTGCCATTTAAAAATTTTTTTTATTTTGGAATTTTTTAAAGTTTTCCCTAAGTATCCATACTGACTATATAAACACTAATTTTTAAATATTCTGTACCCAAACTACTTGTTCAAAATATTCTTGCCTTTTGTCATTTTTCATGTTCTAATTTTTAAATTTACTCCCCAAAATACAGGCCAATGTTAAGGGTCAGTTTCACTGTGTACAAATATTGACTTAAATTTATTCTAAGCTGTAAATGACTTAAATCTGATCCTTTCAAGTAAGTAAGAATTAATAAGTGAAGAATGCAAAAGAGCGGTTGAGAGTCCTAAGTGCCCACATTGAAGGAAAGAAGCACGTAGAAGGGGAGAGACATGAAAAAAGTGATTGCAGATACCAATACAACCTGGTTGACCTTGCCATTTTGCTTCCAGTTAACTGTATCAAGAGTATTTGTACAAGGTCAGCCATGCTGTTTTGAACATGAATTTTAAATCTGCCAACATTCTTTAGAAAAGCAAAACGCTTTCATCTAGATCTCCTTCCTTCCTGAACAAATACGTCTCTTTGACTCATTGAGAGGAAAAGCTGTTTCCCTAGAAGAGATGATTGTTCTAAGAGAATAAAACGTGTTACAGATGCTTATTCAGAGTCCCTAAACTCAGGTTACTCTCTGGAGTGTTAAGTTAGGCAAAGTGACACCATGAAAAGTGTCCCTGGGGCTTCTCTGGTGGCGCAGTGGTTGAGAGTCCGCCTGCCGATGCAGGGGACACGGGTTCCTGCCCCGGTCCGGGAGGATCCCACATGCCGCGGAGCGGCTGGGCCCGTGAGCCATGGCCGCTGAGTCTGCGCGTCCGGAGCCTGTGCTCCGCAACGGGAGAGGCCACAACAGTGAGAGGTCTGCGTACCACAAAAAAAAAAAAAAAAAGTGTCCCTTAGCACATTCCTCAATGGCCCAGGAAGCACCAAAGGTCCCTTTCCCTCAGCGACTGCCTTTCCAGTTCTGAGACTCTGTCCCTGTGGTTTAGCCCTTAATCACAATCTGTTTTCTGTGCGTGTCTAGTCTCTCCGACCAGATTATAAATCTCCTGAGGACATACCTTCTGCTTAGAATCCCTGACAGGTCTAGAGCAGCTCCTGCCTACTTGCCATAAGGAAAATAATAATATGTATATAACAGCCTAGAGATGGAAGTGGTTTTTGTTTCCTGATGCTAATAATCTCTCTGGGTTTCTTCACTGTCCCTTGATAGGCTTCTCAGCTCTGCCATCACCAGTACAATCAGTCCCCTGCATTAAATTCCCTTTGTTGTAAACACGAAAGTGGTTTCTGTTTTCTTTTTTTAGATTCTGATTGATACATATGTTAATGAGTGACTTAGATGAGAAGAGAGATAACAGGGTGGCATTACAAAGGGACTTGATGAGATCTCCTTTAGGAGAACACCTTAAGGAACCACTGCCTAGAGTCCCAACGCGATTACAGCAAGTTGTAGTCAGAGGGATCCTACTGCCAAACCTGATATATAACCCTTCAATTACTTGGGCAGCTACCAATGGAAAAGGCCATTATTCCCACAGTTGTCACTAAGAATTTTCATAATGCACATTTGTACTATTAAACCTATCAGCTTCCAGTTTGTCCAGGAGTCTGACGGCTAATATGAGAGGGAATTCTATGAACTTGCTTCTTTACACTCATTTTTTTCTTTTTTAGAATTGTATAGACTAATGTATTATTTCCAATGGAAGAACAACTTAAAATGGCAGCCACATTGAGTATCTCATCAGAAAAAAATACATTTTTTTCTATATGGAGGTCTGAAAATTTCTCTCTGGAGATTAAATTCCGCCATCATTCAAAGGAATGAAAGGATCAAAGAAAGAAAAACAATTTGGATGCAATATTTCCTATGTATTTTCATAATTTGATTTATGCTTGATTTCTCTATAACATTTTCTATGATTAAAACAAACAGAATTTAAAAGGGGAAAGGAGGGGGCCACTAGAGGCAGAGAGAAGCCTGGGTAGCCCTTGACTATAAAACTCATTCTTCTTGGGACTATGCCCACATCAGAAACTACTTGAGCTCACTCTTGTAATTTAATAAGATGTCATCAGATCCCTTTGACATAGCCTTATAATTAAAACTACTTGATGCAAAATCCATGTGCTTCATGTAAAGCAATTTAGATTATCATAGATGCCCTGTTCTATGATCTACAGCCACCAAAAGTCATGTACACCAGGTGTGCTGGCAGGAGCCCTGGGCTATGGCTGTGAGATGAGGATCCTGGGCTTGTTTCTCCAGCTAATTAGCTGGACTCAGTTTCCTTATGTGTAAAATGAGAGACAGGTTCTTTCCAGCTGTAACAGGTATTGTTATTAGATATTCCTAATCCCAGGATCCATGTGAGTTGCAGACTGGAAATTGCAAATCTTAGACAGGACTCCATTAACTACTCCATTGCATGAATTTGAGGTGTCTGAATGATTAGAAAAGACACTCTTACTCATTTTTTTCCAGTCTCCCAGCCTCCTCTCCTCCTGCCCTCTGTGGTTCTTTGTTGCTTTCTCTGATGTATTCTCCAAATCACCTTTTTCTGTTCCTCCCATCCCAGTATGGTTCATTCTTGAATAATCCTTTCATGTCTCCTGCAGCTCTTGCTCTAAATATCTAAAGCACTCTCTGATCTATGGCCATTATTTTCTTCATGCTGAAGAAGTGCACTGTTAAAAGGGTTAAGGGAGGCTGCCATTCCTTCCAGGGCCCTTAATATCTAGTTTTGCAACTGTTAGAAACATAATTGTCTCTTCCATGATCTGTGTTCCCAAGAGGACTGTTGTAGGCACCCTACCTGACTGATAGATACCACATTCTGGGCAGACACAAGAGGGCAAATGCCTGGTAGACGTCATCTAAAAGGCAGACAATTCATGATACAAAAGAAGGAGTAACCATGTGTCCACTAGGGTTGCCCTTACAAATTACCACAAACTGGGTGGCTTAAACAACAGAAATTTATTGTCTCATAATCCTGGAGGCTAGAAGTCTGAAATCAAGATGTTGGCAGAGTTGGTTCCTTCCGAGGGCTGGAAGGGAAGGACCCCTTCCAAGGCCTCTCTCCTTGGCTTGTAGACGGCCGTCTTCTCCCTGTGTCTTCACATAATCTTCTTTTCATACATGTTTCTGTGCTCAAGTTCCCCCTTTTATATAAGGACACCAGTCATATTGGATCAGGACTCACCCTAACGACCTAATTTTAACTCCATTACCTCTGTAAAGACCTTGTCTCCAAATAAGAACACATTCTGAGGTACAGGGGGTTAGGGCTCCAACACAGGCATTTTGAGGGGAGACACAATTCAATCCATAACACTGTGCCTCAGAAATGGCATCAAATGTACTAAGGTCTCATTTTCGGTGTCTAAAGCAGTGCTTCTCAAACTTCAGTGTACCTCCCATCACCTGGGGAATTTGCTAAAACCCAGAATCTGATTCAGTAGGTCTGGGGGTGCCTGAGATTCCATATCTCTAACAAACTCCCAAGTGATGCTAATGCTGGTTCCTGGGCCACATTTTGAAGAGCAAAGATCTAAAGGATGGTTTATAGGCTGTTCTCACCTTAAGGACAGAACAGTAATATTGGAAAAACTTGATGGAAATCATGGCTTTCTGTCACCAAAAAGGTAAAACTGATACGTCCCATATCTTCATATCAGGCTTGTGCTTAGTTGAGTAGAATGTACACAACACAGGGTAAATACTTGTACCTGGCAGTCAGTTATTCTTGTGATGCTGGGGCTGCTTGCTGTTGTTACTCAGCTGCTGTGATTTTCAGCAGTAGCGTCGTAATCACACAAACAAGCACAATATTTTTAGGTACATTGCAATTCATGTATCTGTTCAGAGTAAACTTAAATTGGATTGCTAAAGCAGTATGCACCATAAATAAGATACACGCTAGTTTTAAGCTGTGTAAACTGTGCCAAGATGGTATGTAGCCATAACAAAACTGTGGAAGATTTCGGGCAAGAGAAAACATTTAAAAAGGAAAATATCACTATGAGCAAATAGATTTAAATGAAGATATAACCCTCGACACAATAGCAAGTGAATTCTGTGTTGTGTTGAATTTTTTCATAGCTAAAGTTTCATGCCTTTATCTTAAAACCAAGACATAATCACATTACTTAGAGTTGTAAACATATCTAGAATTATGTCCAAAATACCTTGGACGCAACTTTTAATGCTGTTTGCTAAAGAACAATACTTATCATCTGATTCCAACATTCATGTAATTTGAGAGCAGGAATCCTCAATGGTACTTTCTGTGATGGAAATGTACTAGATCCGCACTGTCCAATATGGTAGCCATGAGCCACATACGGCTATCAAGCTGAGCAACTGAATGTTTAATTTTAGTTAATTTTAGTTAAATTTAAATTTCTGTTGCCAATATAAAAATAAGGTGTCTTTTTATATTATACAAAGTAGGTGTCTACTTTAAAAACCAGAGCTAAAGGCAATTCAGAGAGTTCAGTTAAAACGTTTTAGCAATGCATTTGTGTGATAATCCCTTATACATAATTCACAATGAAATGTTTCACATTCCCTTTAACTTTGTTCTGTTTTGATCCTGTAGCTTATTCCAAATAGCATAACGTACATACTCTGCTCTGAAATTTTTTACATTGGCCTTTGACGGAAACCAATAAAATTGTTAACTCTAGGTATATTTTTATAGTACAGTCAAAATCTATTATGCCTATGTGGAAACTACACACTGTGATCGTGTGTCTGTACGTCTCTGAGTGTAAACAAGTGAAGAAGTAGCGCTAGACACATGGAATTGTTGGTAGAGAGAAGTGGTGGTGGCTGACACTTGTCATGTGCCGAACTGTCCTCTGTATTAGAGGAAGTACAGTCAGAGGAACAGAAGGCATAAATTGCCACTCTGTGCCTTAATACTTATTTCTAGAAAGTTCTCCTGGAAGAGAAGAATTTTGGAGCAATAAGAGACAATATTTGGAGAGGGAAAATCAAATCCATTAGGCTGATCTATAAGATTCAGCTCTAACAATTTGACCACATGCAACCTGACATCACCATGAGGGGTAAGTGATAAGGTACAGCTAATGGGAGTGCCAGAGGTCCAAAGAGAGAGTGAGGAAATCTCTCTCCCTAAGCGGAAGCAGACACAAAAGGCAGAAGGTGGTAGTGATTCAACTAAACTAAATGGAAGTAAGAGGGGGTAATAAAATAGTAATAGTAAAATAGTAATAAAATCCAACACTTACATGGTGCTGTGTGTCCGGCACCTGTTCCAAGTACTGTCCAAAACTGTGAAGGGTCTGAGTTTTGTTTTTTTAATTTTTATTTCATATTGGAGTATAGTCGATTAACAGTGTTGTGTTAGTTTCACTCTACTTAGAGGAGTATAGGTGACTAACCATGTTATGTTAGTTTCAGGTGTCAATTTCACTCTACTTGGTGAAGTAGACAAGTCAGACTGCCACAATTTCACCGATGCCGGCAGAAGACAGGAGACTCCTGGTTCAGAGACAATGGACAGTTTATCATTCACAGCAATAGCCATGATCGGTAACTGGTTCTCTGAGCTCCAGTTCCCACAGGGTGACGCAGAAAGGCCCAGATGGTAGCTGCTCGTGCAGTGGGTTGAGTTTCAGAAGAGGAACTTTGCGCTTAGGGTGACCAAATCTTTTATCATAGACAGCAGGCAAACGCACCTGATCTTTGCGTTAGAGGGAGAAGCTACCATCTATTTTCCAAGGCCGTTTGCTGTGCAAGCATCCTTGATAAGATAGTTTAGAACAAAGGCCTTCAGGGCTTCTGCTTACCAGGGGTGCAGAAACACAAAAGGCCCATGGAGAATTGTCACCCAGTGAGCACTTTACATACTGAGTCATAACCATCTCAACGACCATGTGAGGTAGGTACTTTTACACCATTTTACAAATGAAATGGGAAGCCAGAGTTCCCACAGCTATTAAGCAGTAGAGTAAGGGTTTGAACCCAATAATCTGGCTCTGGAGCAGCAGTGTCCAACAGAAAGATGACGTGAGCCACATGCATCGTTTCAAACGTTCTAGTAGCCACGTTAAAAAAGTAGAAAGAAACAGGTGAAACTAACTTTAGTAATATATTTTATATAACTCCACATACCCAGAATATGATCATTGCAATGTGTAATCAGTATATGAATTATTAATGAAATATTAATAAATACATTCCTTTTGTATACTGTCTTTGAAAACCAGTGTGTATGCTACACTTACAGCACATCTTCATTCGGACACAAATTTGTTTTAATCTTGTTTCTCTTTTTATTGAAGTATAGTTAATTTACAACATTGTGTTAGTTTCAGGTGTACAGCAATGTACAGTTATACATTTTTTATATATGTATATTTTTTTCAGATTCTTTTCCATTAAGCTTATTACAAGATATTGAATATAGTTCCCTGTGCTCTACAGTAGGTCCTTATACAGTGGTTGCTTATCTGTTTTATGTATAGTAGTGTGTTTATGTTAATCAACCTCCTAATTTATCTGAGATACAAAATTTTTAACGAAAAAACTTGACAGTTGAAAAAGTAGATTCACACACCCGAGCTGTTCCAAACATACTTAAAAGCTTTCCAGTAATCAAGTATTGGATTTCAAAGGTAAGCTAATGAAAATTAAGCAAATTAAATATTCATTTCTTCCATCACAGCAGCCACATTTCAAGTGCTCAATAACCATCCCTAGCCAGTGGCTTTCATAACAGACTGAATAACTTTAGAGCCTGTGCAATAAGCTTTGTGCTCTCCTGCCTCACAAAGAAAGTGCATTAAAAATGTACAGAATTTGTATTTAATTCCTTGTTCTTCTATTTCAGTTGTTTAAAGGGATCACCATTGGTTGCTGTGATGCCTGCCCTGGAGCGCTGTTGAGAGGAGTAAAGAGAAGGCAGTGCAGGGTGAAGGATCAGACCTCAGGCTCACGGTCAGACAGACAGACCCAGCCTGATCCATGCCCCACCACTTCGTTTCACTTCTCAGCTGTGTGACCATGAATGTGACCTCCTGAAACCCTAATTTCTTCATCTTTAAAGTAGGTCAACAATGGTACCTCTGAGGATTCAATGAGGCCATTCATGTAAACGCCCTGGTTCATGCTAAATAAATGTCAATCATTATTTGGTAACTGGACTAAATTTAATATGAGAGACCAAAAAAAAATTTCATTGTACATCATTTCAAGATATCCATCCCAAGATACTTCCTGAAGAGAGGCCCTGCTCACTTAGCCATGCAGCCCAATGTCACCCTCTAGTGCCCAAAACCTTGAACATCAGGCATCACCAACCGAAACCACCAGAACACCAAACATCTGAAAGGAGGATGTGCGTACTTCTTCTACCTCAGGTGCTGTGTCTGACCCGGATCGCCAATCCCCAGCACTGTTAAGTAGTACCCTGTCTTTCAGGGCAGTGCTTCTCAAACCTTTAATGTCCTTTCTTACCAGGTATCTGGGGAATCTTGGCAAAATCAGTTTATGATTCACTGAGTATGAAGTGTAGCCTGAGAGTCTGCATTTCTAATCAGCTCCCAGGTCACTCCAAAGTTACTGCCCCCACAGACCCCTCTTTGAGTAGCAAAATTTTAGGAAATTCTGTTATCATTCCAACTCCTCCCCAAGTAACCTCCAAATTGGTAGAATAAGAAATTACAGGATAAGCTAAATGTCTTCTTTTCCCGGTGGACATGAGCAAGAGGAAAAGCCCTAAGTGGATACTGAGGTTGAAACATACCTGAGTTTGAAGGATGGCCTCAAAGAGAGCAAAAGCATTCTTCCAGGAAGAGCCTCAGCCAGAGAATGTGGGAAAGATGGGCCAACACAGCCATTCTTATACCCCTTTGACCTCATAATGTAACTCAAGGTCGTGTGCTATTCTAACTAGACATCTATGAATTAACAATGCCTATGTAAAGTAATCTGTGTTCATAGTTTGAGGCCCAAGATAATTTGGCCTGGATAATAGCATGTTGGTTGGGTTGCAGGACCAGCAGTGAAAACTGAGTCCGAAACCCAGCAGTCACTGATCAGTGGTCTTTCCAATGTCACATTCAACAGACACCGGAAGGCTAACATTTGGAAGAAATCATCATCTATACATATTTCATATCTGATAAAATGAACATAGGGATAACTGCCACATTTTTGCAAACGTCAGAGATAACATAGCGAAAGTGCTTTGAAAATGGTACTTCCTGGATGTAAATACAACTTATTAGCAAGCTGATAGACCACACTGGCCTGGTATCTCTTTGGAATAACAGGACCACATTGGTGGTTTCTAGTAAAGGGAAAAGGGGAAGGAGGACGTGGAGATAATTGCCATTTGTCTCTCCGCTTTTTTTGGAAAAAAACCTAAGATTCCTGTGACCTAATCACTCCACACTTCTAGGTATTTGGGTTGCCTCCCACAATGTGACTACCAAGTTAATAATAATATTTATTTTCATCTTGTTTTCAAACATTTATTTCTGATGATGAGTTTAATACACTACAGTGCAATCGTGCTTTGTTGGTAAGTTTGCTCATTATCTAGCTTGACTCACTACGTTACCAACTTTGGTAAAAAGAAAGTCCACAGGGTTTTTCAAAGGCGTGCTGAATATCCAACACAGCAGGTGTGGAGGGTCTACGCCTTTACCTCATAAAAAGCATTGTGATATCATTTTTTTTTACCGCTTTCTGTCCCAGCACGGATATATGTGAAGACTGGCCTCGATAGTCCGTTGTCTTACTGTGAGAAATGATTTGATTTGTTTCTTAGAAGTTTGTTTTAAGGTAGTAGTTCACCTCTGCTTGTTTTGACTTAGGAGCTCATAGGGATGTGCTCCCCCTGATTGATTCCCCTACAATATTAGATTTCAAAAAAAAGACTCGTATCAATGTACTATACTGACGGCAAGTGGAAAGGGAGACAGGGAAGTCTGATCACCAGAGTCTGAGAAAAAACAAAAACAAAATAAACTTAGCCCTACATTTCTATAATGAGAGAAAAATCAAAGAATGAAGATGGAGGGAGGGAGGAAGGGAGAGAGGAGGGGCAAATCGAGAGGTTTCCTTCATACATATTCTCTCTTTTCATTTACACAATAAAACCTGACATTAGGACCAGGAGACACTGATTTGTCAAGGACAGTGTTGAGAACACAACAATCCACCAATCCATTGATAAGTAATTACTGAAGACTAGTCCAGGCCCTGTTGGGAGCACAGGAAGAGCTCAGAATGTCTGTGCCTTTCAAACGAGAGCTAAATAGTATGGGAGAAATGTCAGCTTAAAAGGAAGAAGGGGTAGGGGAGACTTCTTACTGCTGCTGTGTAGTTACTACTACATCCTTTAGAAAGTGGGTGGGTCAAAGGGGAAAGACCATTTCACAAAGGACGTGTTTTAGTCTCATGAAAGAGTTGAGTTGAAGCATCCATTTATCCTGACATTTGGGCATTCATTCAACTTTCAGCTAAACAACGAATGCACACCCACTTTGTGGTACAAGAATAACCAAACCCTGTAGAGAAGAGGGTGCGTGGGCTGTTGGGGGTTGTGGATGTATGGTCTCTAGATGTCACTTCATTTTGGTTTCCAATGGACGTGGAAGCTTATTATTTGGATTAATGATCATGCATGAAGGCAGTTGTGGCCTGTGGAGAGAGAGCCTTGGAGCCAAGGCAGCTGGAGTAATGGGTATGGATTGGGGTTAGCTAGTGGCCTTAAGTCACCCCAGGACTTTCCAATGCACTTGACATAAAACCCAAATTCCTTATCAGTGCCTCCAAGACCTTGTATAACTGTCTCCTGCCTACACTTCCAACCTCATTCCTCGCTTTGCTTCCAATACTCCAGCCCATCTGGCCTCTGTGACCATGACCAGACCTTTCCCCCATTCAGGTCTTGGTGTTTTCTTCTGTCTGTGATGCCCTCTTCCAAACTCTTCACATCTTCCTCCTGAGGTGGAATTTCTGTGCCCCTCCCCACCCTGTTTGAAGTAGCTCTGGCTCCCGGTTACTCTCTATGCCATCAACCTGTTCATTTCCTTCTCAACTTCTGTTTACCAATGACTAGGCAACAAATCACTCCAAAGCTTAGTGGTATAAAGCAAAAGCAATCATTTTATTATATCTCTAAGTTTCTTTAGGACAGGAATTGAGGAAAGGCTCGGCTGTGTGGTTTCTGCTCAGAGGCTCTTGTGCAGTCGCAGTCAGGAGGTGACTGGAGCTTCCCCGGCAGGCCTGGCTAAACATCACTCTTCTTCCTGTACTCCTCGTGGTCTCTCCACAGAGGCTAGGTTTAGCTTTTTCACAGCATATTGGCCCCAGCGTGGTCCAACTGCTTCCATGGTGGCTGGAAATTTGGCTTCCATTGGAAATCAAAATGGAGTGACCTCAAGAGACAGTACATCCACAACCAAAATCACCAGTTTCTGCTCACACTGCCGTGGCCCACGTCTCCTTTATCTCAGAGATTTGTACCCTATGATTCTCTCCCACCCCGTGAGATTCTCTGCTGGGTTTCCTGAACCCTCTGAACCTTGCATTCTACTTTTTTATCTTCACATTTATTTCCCCTACAAGGAGCTGCATTTTCGTATTTCCCCATAGGCCCTACCACTGAGTATATACTTCTTGAATGAATGACTTGCTAGAACAAACCCATGAAACATGCACCAAATGTTTGACTGAGTAGCCCAATCTGCCCATTTAGTCAACTGTAACCTGCCAACTGTGTCCTTCCCTGCATAGGCTGATGGGTTCTTCTGCCTGAAGTCCTTTGTGCCCAGGACCTTCAGTTCATCTGCCCTGGTTTCTGAGGTTTGTGAAGTTTGTTTTTTCAAACAGCATTTGAAATTATGAAGACAGTCCTGTCATTTCAGCTCTGTGAGCAAAGAAGGGAGGTGGGGGGTGGAGGGGATGAGTTGGGGGCAGGGTGGACCGGGTGGTCAACTGGCTCTTATCATAACTGTTTAGTTTCATTTACATTTCTCTCTGGGTTGCTCAGGTCCGGGGCCGTGTTATTTGATGTTGAACACCTGTCTTCACACAGGGAGCGCTGCGGCTAGCCCTGCCAAGAGAGGCATTGACATTTCTGCTCTATAGCATTGTGTGACAGAGCTAAAAGGTGAACACCCATGAGCTCCCGTCTGGTTCAGGGGAGTCTGGCTCAAAAGGAGTCACCCCATTGATGATTTCAGAAGTACAAAGTCTCTCCTTGGGCTTTGGTGCCTGCAGCAAAAGCAAGCTTGTCTGTGTACTGAAGCCGTTTGAATTTGTTCATTGGCCATTTTTATAGGTCCCAATTCATTCTTTGATGTAACATGAGTGCGAGATGAGTTTTCTTTCTGTTGTGCTAGGCTGATTCTCCTAAAGTCCTTGGTCATGTTCAAGCACAGCTGTATTCAAATGGAAAGTTACGTGGCCCAGAGAGATGTCTGTCCTGAGAATGCAGAACAATTCACAGGTTACTGGATAGTAACAAATACATATGGGGAGCTTGAGAGTGGCGCTTCTCAAACTTTCATGTCCATACTAATTACCTGGACATCTTATAAAATGCAGATTCAGACATAATAGGTCTGGAGTGGGGCCTGAGACTCTGCATTTCTCAACAAGCTTCTATGTGATGTTGACACCCTGGTCCAAGACCATACATAGTGTAGTAAGAGTCTAGTTTAGACTCCAGATTCTATAGCCCGTGCCCAAAGCATGGTCCCCAGACCAGCGGCACCCAGCATCACCTGGGAACTTGTGAAAAATGCAAATTCTCAGCTCTCACCCCAGACCTACTAGATCAGAAATTTCTGCAGTGATGCTCGGCACTAAACGTCTTAATTTCCTCCAGGAAATTCAGACGCATCCTGAAGTCTGAGAAGGAAGGCACTCTTAAGATTCACTTAGGTGGACTAAAGAATTTTAGCCACTGTCTCCAAACTTAGATCTAACAATCAACAAGTCCAGAATCAATACGTTTGATGTATTTAACACAAATCTAGACTTTCGCACTTAAATTCATTTCAAAAATGTTTCACTCTCATCATCAAGTCGCAACTGCCATATAAAAATCCTCAGCCTTTTTTCACAGTTAAAAAGATTAATCCTTTCAACCTTCATTTAAAGATCTTCTGATTCAACAATATGATCCTTGGCCAAGTTCAAAACCCTGAAAGTCAAGCTCTTAATACCCTGGTATCGACACCAGGCCCAGGAGCACCGGAGTTCCTGAAGTCTAGGCATGTTTTTGGTTTTTTTTGTTGTTGCAGGCTCCGGACGCGCAGGCTCAGCGGCCATGGCTCACGGGCCCAGCCGCTCCGCGGCATGTGGGATCTTCCCGGACCGGGGCACGAACCCGTGTCCCTTGCATCAGCAGGTGGACTCTCAGCCACTGCGCCACCAGGGAAGCCCTAGGCACGTCTTTGAACATTTCCAGTGGCCTTGGGGTTATCCCTAAAGGGAGGAGGATGGATGACTCGGTAATATGTCAGACTGAAAAAGGGTGGACTCAAGATTCATTTCTTCTATTTGAATGCAGTCAGCCAAACGGAGGACCTCCTGAAATGATTGGCAGCATCAGTAGGCTGGTAAGAATTAGACTACCTTCCCAGAATAGGCTGGAAAAACATCTATGACCTCAGACCTTGAGGCAAAATTTCCAGGGCTGCCAGGACTCTGTTAACTGTCTATCACCTCTGAAAGGGCAAAAGGGCAGGCAGGCTGCCCCTCAGGTCACCAGAGAAGGTAGAACCTGGAGCCTGTCCAGGCCACAAAGCACTGCCCCGGATGCCTGTGAATCAGGCCTAGAGCCTTCGTTACCTGCTCTGGTTTCGACTTTCACAACTGGGACCACTTTGCAATTTCAGTTTTAAGAGTGATCTTGGGGAGAAATACATAAAGCCCCGACTAATACCTTTTCGACTCTAACTATGCTAGTACGAGAATGTACAGCAATTGAAGAAAGCTGACTAATAATATGTTGGCCTCCTATAGCCCTTTTCATCTGAAGACCTCAAAGCACTACCCACATGACCTCGCTAACCCTTAAAATAACGTCTGAGAAATATATGGGAAATATTATCGTCTCCATTTCTCAGGCGGAAAAAAGCGGGCATCAGTGAATTCCCCAGGTCTCACTCTGAGCTCATGACTGGGCTCAAGACTGAGAGCCGGTAGAGAGATTCGGGGCATTGAGGGGTCCGGGAAGAAAGGGGGTGGAATATGGCAATCCGGAGAGAAAACAACTTTGGTTGTAACGTAAGCAACATAAATCATAGAACCAATAAAAGTACTAGGAAACAGAAAGGGGGGTGGCTTGGGGAATTTTATTTTGTCATTGTTTTGTTTCACAATACATATTTTTCTATCTCCACGCTTTGCTTGAGTCTTTCCTCGGGTCAATGTAGGTTTGGGAGGGACAGGGCTGAAGGCAGGTCATTGCTCTATCTCTCTCCACATTACTCAAGTTCATCTTCTGAAGTTCTGCCCAAAGGTCAGTGGCTAAGCTTCCACTTAAGATGCTGATCCTTAGTTTCCTGATTGTTCCCTTGACTCCAACTTCTTTTTCCCAATACTGTTTTTGTAATCCACATTGTATTTATGCGACAATTGCAAAAATTTCCCAAAGGGGTCATTGAGAATATTATCAAAGTATCTCAGATTTCCTGAACTGTTAAGTGAATATCTAAAACTTTTTTAGAACGGTGCAACTGCCTTTTTTCCTTCTTCCTTCCTTTCCTTCTTCCTTCCTTTCTTTCTTCCTTCCTTTCCTTCTCTCTTCCTTCCTTTCTTTCTTCCTTCCTTTCCTTCTTTCTTTCTTTTTCTTTTTCTTTCTCTCTCTCTCTGTCTCTGTCTCTTTCTTTCTTTCTTTTTTCCTATTTTAAAATGTCAAAGTCTTCCTGACATGCTTTGGCCATGGAAATGGAAGATATTTTCTCATTAGGTTAATTAATGGCTCTGCTTGGGTGGCATCATTTGGTGTAAGTTTCCTTTTAGAATTCTGTCATAACTAAAAAGGATCTTATTTTTGTTATGTTTTGTGGTGTCTTTAAATTTTTATGACTTCTACTTTGTTTAGTCTGTGTGTAATCCTTCTTTTGAAACCTAATGTCCTAGAAAATTTACAGTTTTCTCTCAAAACTGGCACTTTTTACATTTTACGGTGATTCCTGTTTCTTTGGTTCTCACATTTAAGTCCTTAAGGTGTGATTCGCAGCTCAGAGAATTTATGATTACGTCGGCAAAGTAAACTGCCCAAGTGCGATATATTAAACCTGACAAGACGCTGTTCATTAATCTTTGAAATATAGCCAGGTGTGATGTAGTGAAGTGAGCCTTCCAACTCAGAACCGCTGAAGAACTCGGAGCTGCCCCCCACAGGGGAGGATTCCTTCCTCCTCTCTGCCAAGGCCGCCTGGGTGGGGACCGAGAGGGCCAAATGCCCTTCCTTTGCCAACTGTGGTGTTCCCTGTCTCTGCTGGTGTTCCTTCAGCTCTGCAGCTTCTTACCTTCTCATGCATTTGTTCATTCAACAAGTATTTATTAAGAGCTTACTTTGGGTCAGGCACAAGATGGACCTGGAAAGCCTGTAGTAACCGAAACAGAAACAATCCCTTGCTTCATGGGGCTTATAGTTTGAGGCTCTAGCCATAAGCAAAGGTCTCAAGACTCCTTTACTCAATGCCACCAAAGCCATGTGAAACAAACTACATTATCTGAACAGGCAGCATTTCTTCTCAGCCTCAGGTGTAGTTTTAATGCTAAATAACTCCCAGTATCTGCCCGTGAGATTGCAGTCCAGCCTGATGAGTGCTCTGATAGAGGTTTGCAAATGGCACTATCAAGGAAGAACAACCAAAGCCACCTTGGGATCAATCAGTGTTTGGTCAGAAAAGCAGAGCCTACACAGACATAGAGGACAGGCTTGTGGTTGCCAAGGGGGAGAGGGGTGAGGGAGAGATGGAGTGGGAGTTTGAGATTAGCAGGTGCAAACTATTATACACGGAATGGATAAACAACAGGGTCGTATTGTATAGCACAGGGAACTATATTCAATAGCCTGTGATAAACCATAATGGAAAAGAATATGGAAAAGAATGTATATGTATAACTGAATCACTTTGCTGTACAGCAGAAACTAACACAACATTGTAAATCAACTCTACTTCAATAAAATAAACTTTTTTTAAAAAAGCAGAGTCTAGCTAATCACTGTGCAACAGCACCTCCAGAACAATGGGGAAAATCCGGATAAAAGGCAATACCTCTTAAATGCATTGTGGGTCTTCCCCAGACCCTTCTGTTTGTCTCTATAAAACATGGCGGGCTAAATTCCTTGTGGGATTCTGGATTGGATTCTGAAACAGAAATAGGACATGAGTGGAAAAACAGGTGAAATCTATAGAGTCTAGAATTTAGTTAATATTAATATCCCAATATTTATTTCTTAGTTTTGTCTAATGTACCATGGCAATGTAGACATTAACACTAGGGAAACAGGGTGAGGGATGTTTAGGAAATCTTTGTGTTTTCTAAATATTTAGAAATCTTTTCTATAATTCTAAAACTACTCCGAAATAAAAAGTTTACTTGAAAATTGTTTGCTTATGAAACAGAATCCTTAAAATGAACAATAAAAAACTACTTTTGAGAAAAAAACATAGCAGGTGTGGGAAAAAAAGATACAACTCCCAATGACAAGCTACAAATTTTTCTTGAAACTAAGGAGAAATAGATCTAGAAACGCCCAACTCAGAAACTGGTATTCTACTAAAGACGATATTCTCATTGGATTTTCCCTTCTTTCTCTCATGCTACAGTGAGTGTGCTCTCACTGGT
The DNA here is from genome assembly GCF_003031525.2 of Neophocaena asiaeorientalis asiaeorientalis. Classification (NCBI taxonomy): domain Eukaryota; kingdom Metazoa; phylum Chordata; class Mammalia; order Artiodactyla; family Phocoenidae; genus Neophocaena; species Neophocaena asiaeorientalis. Next base: position 3,853,415 of record NW_020185337.1, on the reverse strand, counting down.
TTTAAGATCTCCTTTGAAGGCGTATGTGAAAAGGACAAGCGTGCAGAAGAACCATATGCCCCAAGTTAAGGAGGCAAGATTCCTACCGTTTTAAGTTTAAACCCTCTGAATTTATAACACTCATTCTTTCAATCATTCCCACCTTCCCTAATTCACACACACACACACACACACACACACACACTCCAGATCATTGCCGAAAAACAGCTAACTTGTCCTTTCCTTTCCTTGTCTGCGTGCTTGCTCTTCATTTTCCCGTATTTGCCTGGCTGTATAGAAACTTCTTTTTAAGTAACACAACAGGGATTCATATGTGCAGACTGAAGATCTCTCTGACTTAGAATTACATTCAGGAAGAGTTGGCTTAAAGGGCAAAGACGGGGGGGAGGGTAAATTAGGAGTTTCGGATTAACATATACACACTACTGTATATAAAACAGATAACCAACAAGGACCTACTGTGTAGCACAGGGAACTCTACTCAATATTTTGTCATTACTTATAGGGGAAAAGAATCTGAGAAAGAATAAATATCTATATATGTATGACTGAATCACTGTGCTATACACCTGAAACTAACACACTATTGTAAATCAACTATACTTCAATAAAAAAATTAAACAGTATTAAGATACTTTTAAAAAAGAGCTGGCTTATGGCATCCAATAAGGGATTCTTGCTTTTGTTAGACTTGCGGCACGGTGAGGTCATTACACAATATGGACAGGACACACTCCCATTTACATTTTTTCAGGGAGAATTTTTCATTTCAGAATAGAAATGGTGGTGATGAAAGCTCTAATTTTTTTTTAAGCTAGCTGCATGCTTAAAAAGATCATGGTTTTGTAAACCATGTGTAAACCTTTGGACAGACTTCTGGCTGCAGTAAGGGACTTCCTCAAAGAGAAGAGTGAGCCTTGGAACATTCAAATGGTGCCTTGTTTAAGATGAAATTTTCTCCCCACCCAGAGAAATGGCTCGTAGAATTAGAATATTAGTGCTGGGAGGATTCCTAGACATCATCTACTATAATTTTATCATATTAAAGATGAGAAAAACAGGCCTGGGGACTCATGCCTTATCCAAGGCTTTAATGTCTCAGCTGAGCAAAAACCATACACCGGGTGCCAGGTCCACCGTTTCCTCCTCTGTGCCGCGCTGGCCCATCATCCTGGGGCCCAAGCTCTCGGGGTTTTACTACAAATCTTCAAAAATTTTGCTTTGTGTTCCAGACTTTCTTTGTTTAAATGAAATAATGTGTGCAAGAAGTCATCTGTAAGCTGGGGCGTACCACACACGTGTCATTTGTAATTGATGCTTTTGTTATTGTCATTATTAGCTATGACAGGCTACGAGACAGACTGGACACATGCAAGTTCTACACATTAGGTGCTGGAAAGAAAGACAGTTTCTACATGCTGACGATCGGCTTCTGCTCCAATCCTTCTGTTGCCCCTGCTTTCCCATGGGGTCCCATTCTCTTTAAGAATCTGCTTTTTAAAATTCCTTTCCTCCTTTCGCATTTTCATTCTTTTTTTAATATATATAAGCCCACAAGGAGGACTCACCGGAGAACAGAGCCCAGGTTTCTAGAAAGGCTCTGCAAATAGGAAGTAAAGCCACATCACACCATTCATCTGCCAAAAGTAATAAACCCAGCCAGCCTCAGCGCCCTCTCGACTTCGTCAGCAACTAAGGAAAGGAAAAAAAAAAAAAAAAATGCAGGCAAAGAATGCCAGGCAAATCAAACCATGGGAAAAATAACACCTTCAAACTCAGGGCAAAATGCTCCTTTCCAATCCTCGCTGCCGATGCTGCATCCAGTATGCTTGGCAGGGTGTGCCGCGCTTGGAACAAGATGCGGAACACAGGTTAGGGAGAAGATTTTGGCCAGAGAGACTGGTTGTTAATTTTTAATTCATGGTTGTAAAGCCTGAGAAATCTCACTATGATTTAGTTTCGTACAACAATCAAAACAAATCCGTATAAGATGGTTCCTTACACAGCTTTAAGAAACACTCCTCTGATTTCCCACAAATCATATAAATTCATTGCTCTTCAAATCAGTGAGTGTGCTGATCATTAATGAGTAGAATCAATGATAAACTCAAGGTTCAACATTCCAATATTTGCCCCAAACAGAAACTGCTGTGGGGATTCCAACCTGGAAAGGCCATTCTTGATTCTTTCCTTTTTTCCAACTTGAATCCACCTGCCTTTTCTCTTTCAAATCACTTAGAAGATCATTTGTAGGTGAGTAAAAAAGCCCACCTTCTTAATATCGGCTTGCTTCTTTCCAGTTAACCAAGAGCAGCGACTGAGAGAAAAAACAGTTATGATGAAGCCCAGAAATATAGGGCTTTGCATTAAAAATCCAATAATCTGGATTTTAATCCTTTCTCTACCACGAACTCACCGTGTGGCATCTCTAGGTTCTCAAATCCCTTCTGGGTCCATCGACATTCTGTTTTAATAACAGGGATAATTTCTTCCAGCTCTAATCTTATTTTATTATCCCTGAAATTAGATTTCTATCACACAGGCAAAAATATCTTCACAAATGGCTGACACATGGGTGGAGAAAAGCCATGATTATATCTCTAGAGATGGGTTTAATGAGGAAAACCAAAGTTCTAAGAACAGGGAAAAAAAGTCTTCCTGATTAGGACACTTCTCCTGTTTCTATCCATTTCCCATTCACCAAACATTGTCTTTAACTGTTGCTTTCTGTACTCAGCATTTCTTCCAGGAGAGAGTGAAAACAGCAGAAAACTCAGGTGCATCCAGGGAAGTTTTTTTCTACAGTGATTAAAAAATCAACCAAGGAGATAACCTTTTGGAGTCATTGCTTCACAGTTAATCCTTGTTTTAAAACAGGTTCTATCGCGAATTGTTAGAGGGGGGAGCTAGCATGCACTGAGGTACCCTCTGCGTCAGAATGACTGCTCCGTGGGTAATGTTCATGGACTCATCTATCACAGCACTTAAAGAGAGACAGTAGGGTATAACCCATCTTATAGAGGTAGGAAACTAAGGCACAAAGTATAACAACTTGTCCAAAGTCATTTATATGTAATAGAAGCTGGAACAGAAATTTAAACCAAATGTGTCTAATTATCAAACCTTTCCTCTACAACATATGAGCTTGTTTACACAGTGCTTTGCCACTTAGAAAAGATTAGCTTACAAGGACCTACTGTACAGCACAGGAAACTATATTCAATATCTTATAATAATCTATAATAAAAAAGAACCTGAAAAAAAAAAGAACCTGAAAAAGAATATATATATGCACATATATATATAAAACTGAATCGTTTTGCTGTAAACCTGAAACATTGTATATCAACTATACTTCAATTTTTTTTAATTTGAAAATTAAAAAAAATTTTTTAAAAGATTAGCTTATTAATGGTACCTAAGTTAAGTTTCCTTTCTTAAGACAAACTGCACAGAGTCATGTCATTATAATGCTTTACTTAAACCATCAGGCACCACTTCTTGGATTCGAGGAGTACTAACATAAATTCAAAACAAAAAAGAGTATTTTGTATTTTACAAGCACGAAAACCAATGGGTGATGGATCGCCCTTGTGAAAGATCCAACAGATGTTTCAAAAGCCACCCAAGGGATTACCCGGCAGACTGAGAAGACTTCACACTGGCCGTTCTTTCAAGTATTTCCCTACCTCACCCTGCATTCAACCCGGAGAGTTTCAAGGGGCAAAAGAAGGAGGAAGGAGCAGCATGGCGGGCAGGGTAGTAGGTCAAAGGCATGCCTTGTAGCATGGAGGGGCCACCCCAGTGAAAATCAAAGAACCACCCCTGAGAGCTTTGTTTTCAGTCGTGAGAGGCATTTTGAAGTTCACTGGTTGGGATTAAACTCCCCAAACATCCTTCATCCCATCCCCCCTCTATTTGTTTACTTCTCACCACCTCCCATATCTGACAAAACCCAAGGCTATTAGGGGGACCTGGCAGGAGGAGCTTCCAGGTGTCCTGCCCCGAGGGATTAGAAGAGCTCAGGTTTCAACTCAGGACTGTCCCACCCATTTTCTCCTCAGTACTGCACCCATCACTCACCCTGACAGGCACATCTCATACCTTTGGCTGTCTTCACAGGAGGAGTTTATAAATAAGGGCACCTGTCTGTGAAAGCCAGACATTCATAGGCAGAGCAAGGAGACAATAGATTACATGTTTGGGGAGTTTCTGTGCCTGAACTTTCCCAACAGCTGGATCTGCACTACAGAGGCTTTTGTGAGGTTTTGTGTTACAGGAGAAAGAGAGAAACAGGTTCCTTATCTTAGTATTAGAAACACATCTGCAAACCTGTCACATTCTCCAGCAAGTGAACCAAAGGTAAACATTTCATAGTACTTGGAACTCTACCCCTTCTCTGTTAAGGAAGGTTAAAACATGCTGGTTAAATGAAAAGTTTGGCTGAAACTAGATTCTTCGCCAAACACCAAAGGAGGTTGCAATTTCAAGAATTTTTCTCCTTGGATGTAATCATGAATATTAAGTATTGGTACCCAAGTGCTAGAGTAACACACTAAAGACCACCCATCAACTTAATTCCAAAGGCTTATTGCATGTAACTCAAGCTCCAGTTATCTGAGAGTAAGTGATGCTATTCGCAACTGCCCATAACAAAAGCCAAAGGTCAAATTACAGCAATCTGACCTTTTCATTTTTCACTGGTTTATTTTTCAGATAGCTGGGAAAATATTTTCCACTTCTATTTGATGACATGATCTCTAAAGCATGTTGACTAACTTAATTAGCCAGGATCACCCCAAATGCCACTTACAATGAATCATGGGCCCAAAAGGCCCTTATTCAGTGATGAAATTAAAGCAAAACATAATTTGAACCCAATATTCCACAAGGTTCTAATTCATATAAGCAATGGGCTTTCTCTTACAGTTGTAGTGTTGGCTACAACCTAGTGTCATTCCTTTCATTTCTTTTCATGCATTTTCATTCTATTCAGGCTCCAACACTCCAACTTTCTTCCAGCACTGCGTCCTCCACCCTTGCCATTTTAGATGGCAATGAAAGATTCTATCCTTTGTCATTTCAAAGTCCAAAGTGCATTCCTCTTTCTTCCCCAAAACAGGAAACCACAGATGGTTCAGTCGATGATCTGTGACTAAATCATTCCGCAATTGAGACATGATGCCAAAAGAAAAACACATTCTTAATGCATTGTTTGCCTGGAAAAATAAAGCTGCATAACAGGGAGAAATGTAGAGCAAGGTAATCATAGAAACCCAGAGGCATAATCCAGTTAAGTCCCTTGACCTGCACTGGATGTTGACAATTCTAATTTCTCTGTTCCAAGAGAACTTTCTGGGACACATTTGCAACAGTGCTTAAAAGTCCTGCCACTTCCCTAGGTGGTTCCCTAGGGCTTCCCTAGTGGTGCAGTGGTTGAGAATCCACCTGCCAATGCAGGGGACACAGGTTCGAGCCCTGGTCCAGGAAGATCCCACATGCCACAGAGCAACGAAGCCCATGCGCCACAACTACTGAAGCCTGCATGCTGCAACTACTGAAGCTCGTGCCCCTAGAGCCCATGCCCTGCAACAAGAGAAGCCACCACAATCAGAAGCCCATGCACCGCAACAAAGAGCAGCCCCCGCTCGCCACAACTAGAGAAAGCCCACACGCAGCAGCGAAGACCCAACGCAGCCAAAAATTAATTAATTATTTATTTTTTAAAGAAGTCCGACCACTACTTAGTGGAAGAATTAAATAAAACAGACCTCAGGTAACCTGCTAGATGGAGAGACCTTGGGAAAAAAATAACTCCTCTATCAATAAGTCTTCCCTTAAAAAAAAATACCATGTTAGCGTTAGACCTGATTTTAAAAAAGTGTCAAGATGCACCAAAATGGGTCATTTTACTCCTCACTGTTCAAATGCATGACATTCAAGCTAAGAAAGACTTGAGTTCAAGCCCTCAGAACTATGGGTGAAATCCACAAAATAGCTTATGGCAAACGCTCTGTTAATCTGCTCTGGTTGACAGTTTTCAAAATGGATTCCACAGAGCTAAGAAATAAACCAAATCCATTCCACTTTTCCCTGGTAGAGGGCACTCAACTAGGCACTTAATCCTGCAAAAGCTCAGCAGGAGGACTCTTTATAAAAGGGATTTCTTTAGTTGGCTAAGGGAAAATATCCTGTCTGAATAGGCAGGTAGATCATTAGTGGCCAGACCTCCCAGATAGCCCCTAAGTTTCTGAGAAAACTTCCTGATGAGTCATGCTAAGAAGGAACACTCCAGAAAGGCTTGGAGCAAAGTACTATTCTCAAGTAAGATCTACAATGCATGCTTGGCCCCAGTGATAGCAAAGGATGTGGTATGACAGCAATCAATTCCTCAGTGACTTGAAGGGGTAGACTTGCCCTCTCCCTACCTGGCCGAGGAAACATGAGAGCTGTGATGGACAGGATCAGAAATAGTGTGTGATTACAGCACACTACAGATAGATGTGTTTCTATGATGTAAGGCCACTAAACACACTTTCCACGTGCCAAGGCCTACTCTAGATTCTACTTTGTCTGTGATTAAAGGGAAATGCTATTAGGAAAATGCCTACTAGTTCTTTCTAAACATCCAGGGCTATTTGGAGGGAAGCAACATTTGCTTCTGGTAAGAAAATTATGACTCCAGACTTCATTAGTTGTATCTTCGATTCCATCTCCTATCTCTGGGATAAATAATCTACTGGCCAACACTTGTAGGTAAATGATCTACCAGTGAACACTTGTGAGGTTTAAATTAATATGTATAAAACACTTTGAAAGGAGTTATGAAAGACAATCCTACCACTCAATATTCAAGAATTATGTTCTGTGCCTTTATCCAAGCTTTCCATTATTTGTTCAGTTTGGGGGGTTTTATTTTGGTTGTTGTTGTTTTTTGGGTTTTTTTTTGCTGCATTGAGTCTTCGTTGCTGCATGCGGGCTTTCTCCAGTTGCGGCGAGCAGGGGCCATTCTTCATTGCGGTGTGCGTGCTTCTCATTGTGGTGGTTTCTCTTTGTTGTGGAGCACAGGCTTTAGGCACGTGGGCTCAGTAGTTGTGGCTCACGGGCTCTAGAGAACAAGCTCACTAGTTGTGGCGCACGGGCGTTGTTGCTCCATGGCATGTGGGACCTTCCCGGACCAGGGCTCGAACCCACGTCCCCTGCATTGGCAGGTGGATTCTTAACCACTGCACCACCAGGGAAGTCCCTTGTTCAGTTTTTTAAACAAACACCACTGTTTGCAGATCCAGATTTGATTTCAGAAAGAATTTATTTCATAATTTAAACTGAAGTGCTTTTCATAATTTAATTATTAGTATTGCTACATTCAGGAAGGGTTTTCCCATCACTTTTATGGAAAAGTTTTTTTTTCAGTTTTAAAAACAAGAGAACTTTTTAAACTGGTTTAAAATAAAAGGACTACAGTATTTTCCAAAGAACATGAAATATTTTTGTAATAAAGAGTCATTATTGTTTTATCATTTTATCAGTCATTTCTAATGATTTTCATAGCCACTCAGATGGTTATATGGTCTTCTTTCTGAAAGAAATAAATGAGAAACCATAAATGAACCTGAGACCTGCCATACAAGAAATACTAAAAAGTACACTAAAATGAAATTAAAAGACAAAGCAGTGGCAAATCTATGAGAAAAATAAGTGCCAGTAAAGGTAACGACATAGGTAAAAATAAAAGACCGAATAAATAAAATTTTGTTTGTAACTCGTTTTTTTCCTCCTATCTGATTCAAAAGACAACTGCACCTAACAACGGCACATCAAAATACACGACACAACAACTGTCAAGATTGAAGGGAGATAGACAGTTCAACAGCAGTCGGGGATTTCATACTCCACTTACAATAAGAGATAGGACAACTGGACAAAACGTCAGCAAGTAAATCAAAGACTGGAATAGCATTATAAGCCAACTACACCTAACAGAGATCTATAGAACACTCCACCCAACAACAGGACAATGAACATTCTCCTCAATTGTACCTGAAACATTCTCCAGGTGAGACCATATGTTAGGACATAAAATAAGTATCAATAAATTTAAAAGGATTGAAATCATACAAAGTATGTTCTCTGACCACAACAGAATGAAATGAGAAATCAATAACAGAAGAAAATTGGAAAAATTCACAAGTATGTGAAAATCAAACAACACATTCTTAAGAAAAACAATGTCTCAAGGAAGAAATCAAGGGGAAATTAGAAAATGCTTTGAGATGAATGAATACAGCATACCCAAACTTATGGAAGTAGTTAAAGCAGTTGTTAGAGGGAAATTTATAGCTATAAGTGCCTATATTAAGAAAAAAGAAAGGTCTCAGATCTATAACCCATCTTTCCACCTTTAGAGGAACAAACTAAATGCAAAGAAAGTTTTCCTTTTGAGGAAACTAACAAGCTGATCCTAAAATTCATATGGAATTGCAAGAAACTCAAAATAGCCAAAATAATCTTGCAAAAGAACAAAGTTGGAGGATTTATGCTTCCCAATTTCAAATTTACTATAAAGCTACAGTAATCAAGACTTTGTGGTGCTTGCATAAAGATAGACATAGATCAATCATCTGGAATTGAGAGTCCAAAAATATACCCATACATCTATGGTCAGTTGATTTAGAAAAGGGTGCCAAGGCCATTCAATGAGGAAAAGAATAGTCTTTTCAACAAATGGTATACAGAACACAATGAATTCTTACAATTAAACAATAAAAAGACAAATAACCCCATTAAAAATGTAACAAAGGATTTGAATAGATATTTCTCCAAAGAAAATATATAGATGGTCAATAAGCACATGAAAAGACGTGCAACACTCATTAGAGAAATGCAAATAAAAACCACAAGATATCACTTTACAACCACTAGGATGACTATAACAAAAGACTGATAATAGCAAATATTGATGAGGATGTGGAGTATTAAAACCCTCAGACATTGCTAGTGGGTGTTTAAAGTGATGCAGCCTCTGTGGAATACAGTAAGTCCCCTACATACGAACCTTCAAGTTTCGAACCTTCAAAAATGCGGACATGGGTCCACATGTCCAATCATGTGAGTTAGTTCACGTCTGGAGTACATGGTCACGTGTGTGTACCCTCTACAAGTGGCTGTGTTTTTGTGTACTTTGCCATACAGTACTGTGTAGAGTACAGTGGGGTACAGTATTTTTATTTCAAGCCCAGGATGTCCAGAAGCAAGTGTAAAAGCAGCGGTGATGTAGCTGGTACTGCTGTACTTTTCAAGGTACTGTACTGTAAGATTAAAAATGTTTTATTTATTTTTTGCATTTGTTTTTTATGTGTTATTTGTGTGAAAAGAATTATAAACCTATTACAGTACAGTACTATATAGCTGATTGTGTTAGTTGGGTACCTAGGCTAACTTTGTTGGACTTACAAACAAATTGGACTTAAGGATGTGTTCTCAGAACCGAACTCGATTGTATGTAGGGGATTTACTGTATAGTTTGGCACTTCCTGAAAATGTTAAACAAGGATTTAACACATGACCCAGCAATTTTACTCTTAGATATATGGCTTCAAGAGTGACACCCCTAAGGCTTGTTCTGTACCCTCTCCCAGGGCTCTCTTATGGGAATGCGCCCCAGTTAGTTGCCTACAATGGTAGCCTGCTTCCTAACACAAGTTTTCTGTTTCACTTCTCTACTCCCCTACTATTTATCCAGAAAAACACATCAAGCTGTATATGGGTGTGTTAGTCTGCTAGGGCTGCCATAACAAACTACCACCAACTGGGTGGCTTAAACAACAAAAATGTATTAGCTCACAGTTCTGGAGGTTAGAAGTCTGAGATCAAAGTGTTGGCAGCATTGGTTTTTCTCTGAGGCCTTGTTCCTTGGCTTGCAGATAGCCATCTCTCTGTATGTCTTCATATTATCTTCCCTCTGTGTCCTAATCTTCTCTTCTTAAAAGGACACCAGTCATGTTGTATTAGTGGCCTCATTTTAACTTAATTACTTCTTTAAAGGTCCTACTCCAAACACAATCACATTCTGAGGTACTGGGAGTTACGAATTTGGGGTGGAGGGATTCAACCCATAATAATAGGTGTCTGTGCACTGTGTCATTTTTTGTCTTTAGAGGCAAAATGCTTTCCAAATAGTAGACTTCCCCACAGGTTAGTATAATAGGGACTACAGAATAGCATCCTTTCTTTAAGATTCAAGCTCAGCATTGTAGAGTGGGCCAAGCTTCCTCTCCCAAAAGAACTGAAGGAAAGAGATTGCTAACAAAGGAGAATGAAAATACCACAATAGGAAGAAATCTGTGAGCTTCCTGAGAAACATGACCATGTTCTTGACAAAGAGTCCTACCACAGTCCTAACAGAGAAGGGAATTATGTCCTAGTTTTGAGTCTCCATGAGAAACACCAGCTAGCAGCTCTGGTGGTCCTCATCTCATCATCCCTGGAGATTTGATATGACAGACTCACTTTGTATATGAAGATTGCATTAAACACTCATTCCTTCGTGACTTAATGAGGACACTGAGGTCCAGTGAATAATGCTGGGCTCTCTTCATTCTTCAGATGGACAGGGAGAACGTGATTGGCTCTGTATGATGGGAAACTGTGATGATAGCGTGATTTATGACCAGCAGGGCTGATGTGGTTATTATTCATTGTTATGTTATAAACACACAGAGAAATACACATATGCCACATCACGAGCCAGTGTCATCTGAGCTATTTGGTGATATTGTGATCCAGGACTCAAGAAAACATTTCATTGAGGAGACTGATGGAATGCAGTGATCAAAGAGGCAATGAAATTTGCTTATTTCTGCCTAACAGATGACTGTTAGCTACAGAGACGATCTCCACTCAACTCTGCACCTTTTGTGTTCTGCCATAGCAGTGCCATCTTTCCTTACCACTGGGATTTATGGCTCTTCTGGGCTTCCTTCCTGTACATATTTCATAACTCAGGAAGCATGCTGAGATACAAATAGAGATTTCTTGGTCAGGAAGCCAAGCCAAGTGTGTTTGCTTCCTGCTGCATGGCCACAGGGTCTTTTTTTTTTTAATTTTTTTTAATAGAACTTTCTCTGCTCTCCTGGTCTTTCCAGATCCATGGCAATCTGGGTCCTGTTTTCTCTTCCCCAGATGCACTTTCTTCAGTTGTTGCCTTTTTTCAATCAATTTCCAGATGTTGTTGCATATTCTTTTTATTTTCAGCACAGTTTGTCCTTTCCTGAACTTCTGCATAGTTCCCTTCTATACCACCTTCGCTCCCCTCCAGATGAATTCCAGAAGTCTGCTGCAATTACACCAAATTTAGTTGACTCTTCCATGCACCAGCTGAGGGTGCACCAGCCCTGAAGGTGAAAGGGATGATGGGTCTGCAGAAAAAGCCCCTTCTGAGTGAGTTCCCAGCTGATAGCCAGCTGCGGTTGAGGTCCGGGCCCACAATTGTGTAAAGGTCTCTATAGAGAGGAAGAATGTTCACTGGGGCCCTGCTGTCCAAACTGCGGTTTGTTTTAGAACCTCTTTTTTTTTTGAAATACTCTCTTTGTGCAAATATCAAACCAGTAAGCCAGAAATTTTTTTAAATTATCGTTGAACAATATAAAAATTGTAACGAGGTCTTGCCTTTCTGTAATTGTTCTTGCATTTGGCATGATTTGCAAATGACAGCTTCCACATAAATTAATTTTTTAGACAATTGAAACATGTCTTTAAGTCCCAAATCATTGCAAATCTTAACCATTTTTACATAAATCTTTCTAGACTGCATTACATTTTAGAGTGTGCTGATCATAATCTAATGTTTCCCTAATGATTCAAGGTCAAGGTTATGAATATCAGCAGCCATGCCCTAAGGTTTATGAGCTGTTAGTCTACTTTCCCTTACACCAGGGTTTCTCAAATTGGTGTTGTTGACATTGGACTGGATAATCCTTTGTTGTGGGAATATGGTCCATGCATTGTAGGATGTTTAGCAGCATCTCTGGCCTCTACCCTCTAGATGCCAGTAGCACACCCTTACCCCCAGTGGTGAAAACCAATAATGTCTTAAGGACAAAAAAGACACCATTACCAAATATTTTCAACATTGTTCTGGAGGCTCTAGTCAAGTGCAATAGGAAAGGAAAGGAAGGAAAAGGTATGAGGATTGGAAAAGAAGAAAAATGCTCTACTTTTATTTGCAGAAAACATGACTATATACATGGAAAATCAAAAACAATCTGCAAACTATGAGAATAAGTGAATTTAAAGTGTCACTAAAAAAATCGATATACAAAAATTAACTGTATTTTTAGGACATAACAAACAACTGGTAAGTGAATTTTTTGAAAATACTATATACAATTTTATTCAAAAATCAAATAACTAGAAATGAATCTATCAAAAGATATGTGTGACCATTACACTGAAAACTACAAAATATTAAAGAGAAATTAAAGACCTAAATAAATTGAGAGACACAACATGTCAATAGATTGGAAGAAGTCAAGATCATTAAGATATTAATTCTCCCCAAATTTATCTATAGATTCAATCCAAAACCAAATTCCAGCAGGGATCTTTTTTTGTGTTTTTTTTTTGAAATTGACAAATGAATCTAACATTTATATAGAAATTTAAAGAACTTAGTAAAACAATCTTGAAGTAGAGCAAATTTGGAGGAATAATACTACTAGACTGTAAGAACTAGTATAAAGCTACAGTAATTAAGACAGTGTAACATTGGACAATGGAATAAAAAAACAGAATCACATTTAAACCCACCCATATACAATCAAATGATTTACCCAGAAAATGCCACTGAAATTCTGTAGGGAAAAGATGAAAATTTTAGTAAATAATGCTGGAGCAATTAGATATCCATATTAAGAAAAAAAGTGAAGGTTGATGCCTACTTCATTCCATATACCAAAATTAATTTGGTGTTCTTCATGGACAAAAATATAAAAAGTAAAAGCATTAAAAAAACTTTTGAAGAAAATATAGAATATCGTCATGACCTTGGAGTAAGCAAAGATTTCTTAAGCAGGATGCAAAAGGCACTAACCATAAAAGAAAAAAAAATTGTTAAATTAGATTTAATTAATCTTAAGCATTTATATTCATCAGAAGACATCAGTAAGAGATGAAAAGACAGATCATAGAGTAGAAGAAGATATCTACAATACAAAAATCCAACAAGGGACTTTTATGCAGAATGTACTTTTAAAAAGCAATTTAAAATTAAGCAAAAAAAAAAAAAAAAAAAAAAAGAAGACCAGATATGTTATAAAAGAAGACACACAAATGGCCAATGAATATAAGAAAAGGTGCCCCAATTCATTACTCATCAGCACAAGCAAATTTAAACCACAAAGAGAGACATCACACAACCAGCAAAATTGAAAAGACTGACAAACCAAGAGTTAACAAGAATGTGGAACAACTGCATTGCTGGTAGGAGTATAAATTGGTAAAACCTCCTTGGAAAACTGGCAGTATCTCCTAAAGCAAAATATCTACCCAATGCATGACCCAGCAATTACACTTCCAAGTGTGTACCCAAAAGAAATAAATATATATGTTATTAAAAAGATATGAACAACACTGCTCATAGCAGCTTGATTCATAATAGGTAAAAACTAGAAATAACAAAAATGTCCATCAACAAGATAGTGAATAAGCTACATAGCATAGTCATATAATAGAATACTACACAGCAATAAAAAAAAAACTACTGCAGTGATATGCTCAAAAACATTTAACAACTGGCTCCCCAAGGAGGAGAAAAGTCCTGACTGGTAGTTTATTCTACTTTTTGTGGTATAAATACTCCCAACATGGCCAATTTCAAGTTATCAACATGAAGTCACAGAATTCAGAAGGAAAGGCACACAATTGCAAGCTGGTACGAGTCAGCTTCAGCCCTCTGCTGCTTTACTGATACATGTAACAACATTGATGAATCCCTCAGAGGCTATGTTGAGTGAAATAAGCCAGAAACAAAAGATTGCATAATAATTATCTTTCTATTAATCAAAAGAACAAGCAAATTATTTGATGATGATAGAAATCAGAAGAGATCACTATTGGAAATTGGCATTGGCATGGAAGGAAAACTTCTTTCTGGGATGCTAGATATATTCTACACCTTGATTTATCTAGTGATTAGATAGATGTATAGACAGATATCTAGGGATGTAAGGAGGTAGGTAAGTAGACGGGTAGATAGATGTAAAAATTCATCAAGCTGTAAACTTAAAATTAGTGTTTTACACACTTTAAATATGTTATACATCCATTTAAAATGCTTTAAAAACAGGATACTGCTGGGTAAACATGGAAAATTGAGCACACACATCTCTTTTTGGTTCATTCTGAAACCTAATTAAAGGAATAGCTTTTAAGGCAACAACCTACAAGCATGGGGAGAATATGAAAAGACACTATAAAATATCTGAAGCTAGAAAGCCACTGGACAAGAGTTAAATAACTGTACCGAGAAGAATAAATCCTAAGCTACCAGTAGAGAAAGCCAATACTAACCTAGTGTTCACCACGGAATCTCCAAGAAGTTCATGAATTAGTATAGAAGTTACTATTGAAAATGGAAACAGGTGAATGGTGCCAAACTAAGGAAGGTTTGTTGACAGATTCCCAGGAGGAAAAACAGGTCAAATATAAAAATTCAGGAATCAGAATGTCCTCCATGTTTTTATAAGCAACACTGGAATCTAGAGGACAATTGAGAAATGTTTTTTAAAATTATTAAGAAAAGGATTTATAACTAGGCATATATATGCAAAGAAACTAACAATAAAGTGTGATGGTAGAAGAAAAGAATATTTTAGACATGCAAGATCTCATAAATCTATCTCCCACAGATCCTTTCTCAGGAAGTTATTAGAGGCTATATTCCACCAAACTGAAGGGGTACACAAAGAAGGAGTAATACATAGGATTCTGAAGACAGGAAATTCAGAGCCAAAAGGAATTTTGAACTGATGGTGCTGGTGATCCTAGAATGACCTCTCTTCAGTAACAGAGGACAACCTGTCCATATTAGAACTTCTAACAGGATTGAAATTCCTTCAAAAATGTGAAATTGTACCGTAAGTACCTGTTATATCTAACATCAGGAGATGCTCAGTTGGCAGTGTTTGGAGCTGGAAATATACCTAGAAAACTAAGCAAATGATCTCCCACCCCAAAGAAAATTAACTCCCAGAAAACATAAAATACAAGTAGTTGTCTGTCATAGGCTATTTCATAGCCTTTGTAAAGTCATAAAGACAAAAGCAATAAAGACTGCTCTCAACAAAATAAATATACAACTATTCTGAGAAGGTATGCTGAGGATAGAAAGTATGCATGTATGTTTGACACAGGGAAAAGATAGTCAAAGCTTCATTCTCCCTTAAGAAAGATGAATAGTAATGCCTAAAACTGGGGATCAAGAGGTAGCAGTACAGCATGTTATTTAGACACATACAAATTAAATAACAAAAAAAATAGCTAAAAGAAATTAGTTCCCTTTGGGTAGGAGGAATGTAAACCAGAAGGCAGGATCTGTTGCTGTTTTTCTTTAACCATCTTTGTAGAACTATTTGATTCTTTAAACTACATAAATGTAAAATTTTGAAGGAAATGTTTTTTAAAAATGGTAAAAAGATTTGAAAAAGTAATGTGCAGATACAGAATATGAGGCAGACATAAAAAAACTGGAAATCTTAGAAATTAAATATAAATTATTTAAATAAAAATCTCTGTAAGTGCCCCCACATATACAGACAACTAATTTTCAACAAAGGTACAAAGGCTATTGACTGGAGAAAAGATAGTCTTCTTGACAACAGATGCAAAAAAAAAAAATGAACTTTGATCTATACCTGTACCACATGCAAAAATTAAGTCAAAATGGATCATAGACCCAAAGATAAAAACCTAAAACTATAAAACTTCTTGAAGAAATCATAGGAGAAATTCCATGCTCTTGGGTTAGGTAAAGTGTTTTTTTAATATGTGACACCAAAAACATGATCCATAAATAAATAAATTGATAAGTTGGATTTCATCACAATGTAAAAGTTCTGCTCTTTGGAAAACACTCTTAGCAGAATGAAAAAATAAGCCAGAGACTGGGATAAAGTATTTACAAAATATATAACTAAGAATAGACTTGAATACAGAATAAATAAGGAACTCTCAAAACTGAATAATAGAAAAACAAACACAACACAACAAAAACAACAGCAAAAATGAACAAAATGTTTGAACAGACACTTAACCAAAGAAGATATGCAGATGGCAAATAAACACCTTCAGAGGTGCTCGACATCATTAGTCATTTGGAAAATGTAAATTAAAACTACAATAATATACCACTATGCATCTATTATAAAGGCTAAAATTTAAAAGGCTGATCATACCAAATGTTGGTGAAGATGTGGAAAAAGGGGAAATCTCATAAACTGCTAGAGGGAATCTAAAATAGTACAATCACTTTCAAAACAGTTTGGCAGTTTTCTTAAATAATTAAACACACATCTATCTATCATTCAATCACCATATTCCACTCCTATCTATTGACTCAACAGAAATGTAAGCATATGCCCATCCAAAAATTTGTACAGGAATGTCCATAGCAACTTTACTTTTAATAACCAAAAATGGGAAACAACCCCAAATGTCCATCTACAGGTGAATATATAACTGTGGTGTATCAATACAATGAAATGTTCTTTAGTTATGAAAAGGAATGAACTATTGATACACACTACAACATGGATGAACTTAAGAATAATTATGCTGAGAGAAAGAAACTAGACAAAAGAAAAAAAGAGTATACATCATAATGCATTATTTCATTTATATAAATTTCTATAAAATTAACACTAATTTTAATTTGGTCAGTTAATTATTTATTAATCTGGTCAATCTACAACAAAGGAGGCAAGGATATACAATGGAGAAAAGACAGTCTCTTCAAAAAATGATACTGGGAAAACTAGACAGCTACATGTAAAAGAACAAAATTAGAACATTCTCTAACACTGTATACAAAAATAAACTCAAAATGGATTAAAGACCTAAATGTAAGACTATACTATAAAACTCCTAAAGGAAAACATAGGCAGAACACTCTTTGACATAAATTGCAGCAAGAATTTTTGGATCCATTTCCTAAAGTAAAGGAAATAAAAGCAAAAATAAGCAAATGGGACTTAACTAAACTTAAAGGCTTTTGCACAGCAAAGGAAACCACTGACAGAATGAAAACAACCTACTTAATGCAAGAAAATATTTGCAAATGATATGACTGATAAGGGATTAATATTCAACATATATAAACAACTCACACAAATCAACATCAAAAAAACAAACAACTCGATTAAAAAATGGGCAGAGCTGAATAGACAGTTTTCCAAAGAGGAAATGCAGATGGCCAACAGACACATGAAAAGATGAGCAACATTGCTAATCACTAGGGAAATGCAAATCAAAATCATAATGAAATATCACCTCACACCTGTCAGAATAGCTATCATCAAAAAGAACACAAATAACAAATGTTGGGAGAAAAAGGAACTCTCCTCACTGTTGATGGGAATGTGAATTGGTACAGCCACTGTGGAAAAAGGTATGGAGGTTTCTCAAAAAACTAAAAATAGAACTGCCATATGACTCAGCAATTCCACTCCTGGGTATATATCTGGAAAAACCAAAAACACTAATTTGAAAAAGATACATGCACCCCAATGGCATTATTTACAATTGCCAAGATATGGAATCAACGTAAATGTCCACCAACAGATGAATGGATAAAGAACATGTGATATATATATATATGAATACTACTCAGCCATAAAAAAATAAAAAATTTTGCCATTAGCAGCAATATGGGTGGACTTGGAGGGCATTATGCTAAGTGAAATAAGTCAGATAGAGAGAGACAAATACTGTATGATATCACTTATATGTGGAATCTAAAAAATACAACAAACCAGTGAATATAACAAAAAAGAAGCAGACTCAGATATAGAGAACAAACTAGTGGCTACCAGTGGAGTGGGGGGGAAGGGCAATATGGGGTGGTGGGAGGGGGAGGTGCAAACTGCTGGGTGTAAGATAGGCCCAAGGATGTATTGTAGAACATGGGGAATAGAACCAATATTTTGTAATAACTTTAAATGAAGTGTAACCTTTAAAAAATAAAAAGTAAAATTTTAAAACCTAAAGCAACAGAGAGCTGATTGGTGGTTGCAAGGTCACAGGAGGTGAAGGAAGGCGATAGGGAAGGATTCTGACATAGCACAAGGAAGTTTTGGAATTCAAAAATAATGGATGTGTTCATTATTTTGATTGTGGTGGTGGTTTCATAGGTGTATACATATGCAAAAATATTAAACTACCCATTTTAAATATATGCAATTTACTATATGTCAATTATATCTCAACAAAGCTATTTTTAAAAGTGCCAAGGTCATGAAAGATAACAAAAGACTGAAGAACTATCACAGTTTGGAAGAGAATAAGGAGACATGACAACTAAGTGCAATGTGACATACTGAGCTGGATCCTGAAACACAACACAAAAAAGGACACCAGTGGAAAAGTAAAGTCTATATTTAATTAATACTGTTGTACCAATGTCAATGTCCTAGTTTTGATAATTGCACAATGATTAGGTAAGATGTTAACATTAAGGGAAACTGGGTGAAAATGTATGGGAACTCTATTTTTACAATACTTCTTTAAGCCTAAAATCATTTCAAAATAAGAATTTTTTAAAAAAAATCTATAGATAATTCTCAATAGGACAAAGTTAAAGAACTATTGAAATGGAAAATGTGGCTGAAGAGTTCTAGCACACAGCAACGAAATAAAAGGTTTTTTTAATGAAAAAAATTTGAATGACAAGAATAGATTTAAAAGTACCAACATTTGTTTAGTAGTACTTTCAAAAGGAGAGACTAGAGAGATTGCAGGACAGGCAACAAATAAAGTAATAATGGCAAAAAATTTTCTCAGAACTTAACATCATGAGTCCTCAAATAGAAAAAAACAACAGATTGCCAAGCAGCAACAAGTGTTTTAAAATCTATACTTTGAGTACTGGCACTGAAATTCTAGAATATCAAGGATAAATAGAAAATCCTAAAAGCTACCAGAAACACAGATAATCTAAAATGGAAGGAAAATCAGATTTATACCCAACATCTCAAAAGTAACATAGGAGACTATTTTTTTCAATGGAGTGATATCTTTAAATATCTGAAGAGATATAACTTTGAACGTAAAATTCTATATCCAGAAAAACTATCATTCAACAGTAAGAAAAAAATAAAAATATGATCACATATAAAAAGATCCTAATGTATACCAGCTGTAATGTAACACAAGTACATGTAAATGATTTTCCCTAGAGTCATTAAGTGCACAGCCTGGTCAGTGTATGTGGTAACCCTGATCCAAGATCCTTGTTGAAAGAACTCTAAATTCAAGGGTAACCACTAGAAGACCAATCTAATAAAATTATGGAACAAAGAAAACTTAATTGCTTCAAAAGAAGGAAAGAACAATATAATTTTTAAATGTGGTTAATAGAAAACAAAAATATCATGGAAGGGTTAAGAGAATTACCCTCCCACTGAAAATAACAAGAAAACTGGACAAAATATATGAAACAACTCTTTTCAGACATTGGGAAACAGGCTGCATTTGCCTATGATCCTTGGGAAGAGGGAAGCAAATAAGATAAGCCATATGATTTTCTTGGCTTTCTGCCACGTGGCAGTTTCTAGGCAGCTCAAGGAGGGAACTATACACACCCCAGTATCTTCAGTATCTTAACAGAGTTAAGAGGACAGAGATTATAGTTCAGGGAGGTCAAGGTGACTAGAATTTACAGAGCAGAGTACCAGAGACAAGGAAACTGTAGAGACAGTTCTAAAGATCTGCAAATAGTCCTCTGGAGCAGCAGTCCCCAACCTTTTTGGCACCAGGGACCAGGTATCATGGAAGACAATTTTTCCACAGACTCGGGGGGGAGGGGGAATTGTTCAGGCGGTAATGCAAGCAATGGGGAGTAGCAGATGTACCTTTGCTGGCTCACACGCCGCTCACCTCCTGCTGTGCGGCCTGGATCCTAAGAGGCCCAGGGGTTAGGAACCCCTGCTCTGGAGCATTTGGCAGAACACCAATCTCCACGTCCAAGGGAAAAAACTCCTTGAGGCTGGAAGTAGAAAATCAGTGGGCTGAAGCATTCCCGGAATGGGGCTAGTTCAACAGTCAGAGCAGAGAAACTTCATGATATGAAGGGCATTTAGTAGGGACCTCAGAAAGGTCAGACTTTATACTGGGGCTAAACTAGCACTAGAGTAAAGATTCTTCTAAACCGACCTTAGCAAATCTAAAAGAACCAAAAAGAGCAAACAGCACTGCATAACTTCACTGCTTGCTGGAACAAAGTACAATGCTTGTTAAAGGAAGACAGCAAAATCAGGAGCTCAACAATGTAAATTTTAGTGTGTGGAATCCAATAAGAAAATAATCAGGCCCACAAAGAAGCATGAAAATGTCATTACATAGTCAGGAGAAAAATCCATAGATTAAAAGTAGAAAAAGAACTGATGAATATGACACAATTATCAGACACTGAGTTATCTATTTAATTTAATTTATTTATTTATTTAATTTTTTTGGCTGTGCTGTGCAGCTTGTGGGATCTTAGTTCCCAAACCAGGGATTGAAGAACCCATGTCCCCTGCAGTGGAACTGCAGAGTCCTAACCACTGGACTGCCAGGGAATTCCCAGACATTGACTTTAAAACACCAATTATTAATATTACAAACATACTCAAAGATTTAAAGGAAAAATAAATATAATGAGAAGAATGAAAGATATAAAAATAACCCAAATGGAACCGCTGGAGATGGAAAATAAAACACAAAGGCAAAAAGATTAGTGAACAAAAAAAGAGAAACTACCCAAAATAATGCACAAAAAGAAAAAAAATTTTAATGAACAGAGCCTCAGTGACTAGCCTCAAGCAGACCAATATACAAATAACTATAGTCTTAGTAGGAGGGGCTGTGAAGCAATGCAAAGGCAGAGAAAATATTTGAAGAGCTATTAGATGAATATTTTTCAAATTTGATAAAAATTATAAACACAAAAATCCAAGAAGCTCAACAAACGTTAAACAAAATAAACATGAAGAAAACCACACCAAACAACATCATATTAGTATCATTGAAAAACAGCGATAAAGAGAAAATCTGAAATGAAACAAGATAAAAGGACATATTACATACAAAGTTACAAAGATAAGAATTTTAACAAACTTCTTGCCGAAACTACAAAGTTAGACAACAGTGAAGTGACATATTTAAAGTATATGTGTAAAAAACAAAAATGTCAATCTAGAATTCTATACCTAGCAAAAATATATTTCAAAAATGAAGGCAAAATAGACTTTTCAGACAAATAGGAGCTTAGAAAATACATCACCAGCACACTTGCACTAGAAGGAAATCTGTTCCTCAGACAGGAAGAAAATGATACCTAATAAAAATCTGTAACTAAATAAAGGAGTAATCAGCATCAGAAATAGTAAATGTGGGGGTAAAAATGAAAGACAATTTTCTTGATTTTTTCATTTCTTTAAAAGATCATTGACTGCTTACTTACAGTAACAATGATACAGGAACTATTATCTCCATTTTATAGATGAGGAAACTGAAGCACACAGTGGTTATTTTCCTAAGGTCATACAAGGTGGTAGAGCTTGCATTTGAATCCAGACAATCTGCACATTTGGCCTCTACATTAAACAGTAAATAAAATATCGAATATATATATATATATGTATACAATGAAATATTATAGACTAACTACAAGAAATAAACATGGTCTTCATGTATTAATATGGATGAATATCAAATTCATATTGTTGAGTAAAATTAGCAAGTTATAGAAGTTATCATACAGCATGATACAATTTAGGATAAAAGCACATGCAAACACACAAAAACAATATTGTGAATTTCACAAGGGCATACACATTTATAAAAAATGTTTTTAAAAATCTGAAAAAGATCCATTCCAAATTGAAAGTGTTGACCAAAGGGGATCTTAGTTTTATCTATAATGTCTTAAATTTTTAAAAAGGAGAATGTACTCATGTAATACTTATGTAAACAAAATATTTTAAAAATGTAAGTAGGGCACACACATAGAAGGAAAATGTTATATATCAATAGAGAGAACAGAACAGAAGAAAAAGATTAGTATCCATAACAAAGTATTAGCTTGGTAATAGCTGCACAAAGGGGACGGTCTATTTTAAGTACACATAATCATGTGCAGATAATGAAAATACTTTGCATGTGTCCCTTAGGAGGAGCATCATAGAAGAGACTACCATTCTTTTTTTTTTTTTCTTTTTTTGCGGTACACGGGACTCTCACTGTTGTGGTCTCTCCCATTGCTGAGCACAGGCTCCGGACGCGCAGGTTCAGCGGCCATGGCTCACGGGCCCAGGCGCTCCGCGGCAATGTGGGATCTTCCCGGACCGGGGCACGAACCCGCGTCCTCTGCATCGTCAGGCGGACTCTCAACCACTGCACCACCAGGGAAGCCCCGAGACTACCATTCTTATAAATAAACTTGAAACGTAGAACAGATAACAGTAACTAGCATTTATATATCATTCTACAGATTAGTATGAGTTTGTGAATATATGTAAAACTCCCTGAGGCTGGAGATACAGGTCATTAGCAAGGCTACTTTTTATTGATAACAGAATGTGTTAGAGGATAATATTTTTCTATATTAACATACACTGTTTTTCTCCCTCAGAATTCTCTTTTACCCTATAACCCTCTGCCATTCAGGCAATAAGACTTTACCATAAGACATTAAGAAAACATTGCATACCATTTGTATTAAGAAAACAAACAGGGCTTCCCTGGTGGCACAGTGGTTGAGAGTCCGCCTGCCGATGCAGGGGACACGGGTTCGTGCCCCGGTCCGGGAAGATCCCACATGCCGCGGAGCAGCTGGGCCCGTGAGCCATGGCCGCTGGGCCTGCGCGTCCAGAGCCTGTGCTCCGCAACAGGAGAGGCCACAACAGTGGGAGGCCCGCGTACCGCAAAAAAAAGAAAACAAACAAACAAACAAAAATTTCAAGTTTCTAGAATTCTAAGTGAAAGCTTTTAAGAACTAAAGCCCTAAATTTTACATCATGAACAACAGATTCAGAAGAAAGCATAATCAGTCAGAATTCATTTTTTTTGCCCCAAGAAAGATAAAAGGTTTGAGGGATGAGGTAGAAAAGAGTTGAAGTGACAGACATTAGACTTCGGTTGTTTCTCTGATAGAGAGCCCTATTCCTCACCCTCCACCTCTACCAACCTGGGCTGAGTCTTGGGGGAGGAAGAGGAAATAACAGAAGCCTCAGATAGGTTAGGGGGTGAAATATCAGAGGAAACTGTGCCTCAGTCCTTGTGTGGAGCCCAGAGAAGCAACATGTCTTTCAGAGTTGCCTCAACATAGCACAGAGTAACTAAGGCTGGCAAAGCAGGGGAAAATCACAGTAGTTGCTGAGAGACAGGAGAGCTGGACTCCAGAGATAATTGGGTCAATATGAGAAAAACATGACCATGATTACAATGCACTGATGATCAAAGAGCAGATGGGAACAAGGATGTGTCAAAGAATCTTACTAAGATGCCACTCTCTTGACTGTAATTTATATAATATATCAGTTAGCTCTTGCTGGAAAAATGCTGCATAACAAACTATCCCAAAACTCAGTGGTTTAAAATAATAACCATTGAGTTAGCTTATGTGTTTGCAGGTCAGCTGGGGAGTTTGCTGATCTAGGCTGGTGTGACTGGGGGTAAATTCTGCTTAATATGTCTCTCACACTTTTCCTGGGGCTGGTGGGCTAGTTCAGGCTTTTCCTTCTCATGGTGACAGTGAAGACTCAAGAGTGAGTAAACCCAACTCTACATACAAGTTTCAAGCCTTTGATCACATCACACTTGCTAATATCCCATTGACTAAAGTGAGTCCCACAGTCAAGGGCAACACAAAGTTACATGACAAGGGAAAGGTGAAGAATGAGGGCCACCAATTCTGTCTCTATCACGTTCAATCTTAGATGAAACCCCTGGAAGAGGGGAAAGAAAAACAATGATTTGATTGCAAGAAGATAAAAATTAGTAATTAAAAATAATATCACATTGCTTGCACATCTAGGATTTTGAATTGAAATTCTTATCTGTGATAGTTAGAAATATTACAATTGGGAGATATACAAAATGCAAAGGAAATCCATCATCTCATTCTGACATCAGAATCACATCACTCATAAGGTGTATGTGATCTGTGCTATAAAAGATGAGGTTACGTGAAAGCCCAAAATTATAAAAATTAGTTTTTGAAATGGCAGAGATTTCTGTAGCTGCATTGACTGAGTAGAGGGGAACGATTCTCTTCAAGAGACCAGAAACTTGTAGACAGTAGGAGTCCACAGCAGTTGTTGTTGTTATCTTTCTGTTTTTTCATTGCTCGGAAGGAAACGATGAGAGGAACACTGCTTGCATGAGATACTTACTGTAGGTCAGGAACTGTGCAAAAGGAAGGCTATGTGTGGAGGTCTGGA
The DNA here is from genome assembly GCF_003031525.2 of Neophocaena asiaeorientalis asiaeorientalis. Classification (NCBI taxonomy): domain Eukaryota; kingdom Metazoa; phylum Chordata; class Mammalia; order Artiodactyla; family Phocoenidae; genus Neophocaena; species Neophocaena asiaeorientalis. The sequence goes on along the minus strand of NW_020185337.1, from coordinate 3,828,720 downwards.
ATAGATAATTTGTTCCCAAATAAAAAGCAGAGAGAAGACATAGTGGAAGCAAGGAGAAACCAGTAAAGCTGGAAAAAGAGAAAAGTCACAGGGGGACACATTTAACCCTAATTTCTGTGGCTTTTCTGATGAAGATGTGGTGCTAATAGTTTCAGAGTTAATCAGAGAGCCATGTATCTTAAACCTCAGCTCTAAGCCAGATGGAAACAGACATCCCACTTAAGTGGTGTTTTAGTGGCACAAAGGCTGAAAGGAAAAAAAAAAAAAAAAAAAGATTTGCATAGTAATGACTCTATCTTTGCCCTAAAGCTCCACAGTACTTTCAGAGCCCCTAACAACCACCAAATCAGGAATTCAAACCACACCCTGGGAAGGCTGGGCTTCCTTTTGTTAAAAAGAAAAACCGAGGATCTCTGAGGTCAGTTACCCAGGCAGTGAAAATCAAAAGTCCTGCCTCCCTTCTAACCACTGGAATATTTGCCATGTGGACCCATACTCACCTATGACACTGCCGCAAGTACCGTGACTAAGATCCATGTCTTTTTCTGGGTACTATTTCTACAGAAAGCTTCTGATGTCTCTTCCCTGACATTTTACAAAATAGAGAAAAAGGAGAGGAAAAGTATGCCTTAGAAAAAGCCAAGTGTGAAGAAAAATTGGATTGTTGGCATCCCATTTAGAAGGTTCTACTTATATCCTCAACCCACGTAAGGTTTATTGTTGAACCAACACCATAAAGAGAAGACAGCTTCAGCTTCTATAAACGACGACACCATAAGCAAAAGCATTGATTTAATGGATAAATATAATAGCTATAATTATTAAACTCCTACTATGGGCCAAGCACAGTACTAAGATCTTTACATGTAAAACTCATAAGGTCCTGACAATAATTTTATAAAGTTGATACTTTTATTATCACCATTTTATACATGGGAAAGCTGAGGAACAAATTGGTTATATAAATTCCTCAAGGTCAACATGATAAGAAAGCAGAAAGCCAAGATTCAATCTTAGTAGTCTGATTCCAGGGCCCATAAGCTTAAGCACTATGTATACTAACTCTTAGAGAAGAAATTAGAAATAACACCCCTCTTACAATAAATTTTCCCATATATATAGAATTGATAAACAACAAGGTCTTACTGTATAGCACAGGGAACTATATTCAATATCCTGTGATAAACCATAATGGAAAAGAATGTGAAAAAGAATGTATAGGTATATACATATATATGTATAACTGAATCACTTTGCTGTACAGCAGAAATTAACACAACATTGTAAATCAACTATACTTCAATAAAATAAATTAAAAATAAACTTTTCCAGAGAATAAAGAACATTTTTCAACTCATTTTATGAGATCAGAATAACCTTTACTCAAAACCTGACAAAGATGTAACAAAAAAAGAATTACAAGCCAATCTCTCTTGGGAAGATAGAAGCAAAACACAGTATAAAATATTAGCAAATTGACTTCAGAGAATTCTTATAAATAGATAAGAAAAAGGTAATCTGATAGAAAAATGGGATTTCACAAAAGATATCCACATCATAAATAAACATATTTTTAAGTGTTCAATGTCATTAGTCATCAGGGAAAGGCAAATTAAAGCCAAAGCATGTCCACCTGAATTACTAAAATTAAAAAGACTGACAATATCAGGAGTTGGTGAGGATGCAAAATAAGAACTCTCATGCACCACTGATGGGGACTCAAATTGGTACAATCACTTTGAAGAAGAGTCTAGAAGCATCTGTCAAAGGTGAATGTACACATACTCTGTGGCCCAGAAATTCCACTCTTAGGTTTATACTCAATAGAAATTCCTATATGCACAGCAAAAAGACGCAAATAAAAATATTCATAATACCTTTTTCATGAGTCAAAAACTGGAAACAAACTACATATCTACTGACAGGGGAACGGATAAATAAACTGTGCTATATTTATGCCAAGGAGCGCTAAGCAGCAGTGAAAATGAACTACTGCTGTTCACAATAGCTTGAAGGAATCTCACAAATTATAATGTTGACCCAAAGAAGCCAGACACAAAAGTGCACCTGTGATTCCATTCAGGTATTGTTTTAAAATAGGCAAAACAGGGACTTCCCTGGTGGTGCAGTGGTTAAGAATCCGCCTGCCAAAGCAGGGGACACGGGCTCGAGTCCTGGTCTGGGAAGATCCCACATGCTGCAGAGCAACTAAGTCTGCACACCACAACTACTGAGCCCGCGCGCCTAGAGCCTGTGCTCCGCAACAAGAGAAGCCACCGCAATAAGCCCGCGCACCGCAACGAAGAGTAGCCCCCGCTCGCCACAACTAGAAAAAAGCCCGCACACAGCAACAAAGACCCAATGTAGCCAAAAATAAAATAAATAAATAAATTTATTAAAAAAAAATAGGCAACACAAATATATGGTGTTAGAAGTCAGAGCAGTGCTTATCTCTGCCAAGAGGTTGTAGTGATTCAGTAAGAGAAGAAGGAGGGTGCTAGGGATGCTGCATTTCTTGACCTGGTCATTGGGTACATGAGAGTGTTCATTCGCTGTTTCGAGTGTAGTTTGAGAAGTAGCATCTTGGTGAGAAAGATGGGATAATCAAATTCATGCTATACATTCAGCGTAAGTGGTTCAACCAGATGAGAGAGACATTATGCAGATTCAACTTCAAAATCCACTAAACATTCATTGCTTCATTTATTGCTAAGTCCTGAGAGTAAAAAGATGAAAAGAGAAACTTCCTATCAGCAAATTGTTCACAATCTAACTGAAAGAGAGGTATAAAAATAATCTATTTCAAAACAAAGTATGCTATCATGGAATTGTACAAATTGTTTTGAGAGTTTCGAGAAGCCACGGAAGATGCCCAGAAGGTGGCAACACTGAAAACTTATAAGGGCTTTGCAGGTAAAAATGCTGGATTGCGGGTGGGGGTAGTAGAAGGAGAGCTGTCAGGGAGAAGTATTTGGCTCGAATTGACAGCATTTGCAAAAGAGAATACAGAGAGACAAATACAATTCAAATATGTGAAATCACTGGAACATTAGATCGTGAGGCATGGCTGGAGTTTAAAATGCCAGACAGAGAAAAGTGGGAGGTGAGCCTGAGCAGGTAAGTCTTTTATTCCATCTTGGATGTTTATCCTGCAGGACATGGGACCTACTGAAGAATTTTTATTTAATCCAATGTGAAGGGTAGGTGGGAGGAAGATATGACCAGAGACTGGAAGATTAGAAAGGAGGTTTTGCAAACATTCAGACATATGTGTCAGGTTTTACCACAGTAATAAACAATCCAAAATCTCAGTGGTTTACAAAAACAAATATTCATTTCCTCCAAAACTTTGGTGTCTTATAACCACAAACATTTATTTTTTACTCATTGGGTCTGTGGGTCAACTGTGGGTTGATTTTAACTCAGCTGGGCTTGGTTGCAGGCTCCAGGTGGATTCACATGTGCTCCACGGGTCTTTCATTTCAGGACCCAGGATGAAGGAGCAACAGCTTCTCTACACCATGTTCTCCTATGGACGGATGGCAGGAGTACAGACTGGTGGGCAGAAGCGTGCAACGTCTCCTGAAGCCTCTGCTCAGAGCTAGCACACTCTCCCTTCTGCCCGCATTACACTAGTCAAAGTTGCACAGCCAAGCTCAGTGTCTATAGGGCACAGGATTTCTCCACCCATAGGGTGAGGAAGGGGAGAGTAAATATTCGCCAAATTTATTAACTCAATCTACCATACCAGGCTAAAGATTATGAACACCCAAACTAAGGTAAACAGAGTAATAATGGACAAGAGGGGATCAGGAAAGCTAGGACCATAGCCAGAGTCTGATGTCACTGCTAGTTGGGCTGGGTGGAGATGGACTGCCACGTGGGGACACTAGCAGACTAAGCCAGAAGCTTTAACTCGGGGAAGGGCCGGATAGAGCTGGGTAGTCAATCGAGAACTATTCACTGATTTGAAAACATTTGGCCAAGATTAGAAACTCAAGGACACATCTCTCAAAGGGCATTAATGAAAGGGAAGAATTGAAATGAGGGGGAGGGTACACGGTCAGTGACAATATGGAGCTGAGCTCAGGTCTGTGGCAGTGAGCTTCCTGGGAGCTCTCAAAAGAGCCCCAGAACAGAGAGAGAAGCATAGAACTGAAGCAGGAGGAAAGGGACAGGAGAGACTTCAGGATCCCTCCCGGTTTTCTAGTCTAAGAAAATGGGTAGTTACTGGTGTCACCTGCTGGATTCTGGAACACAAAAGGAGAGAGGGTTTCAGAGAGAAGACGGTAAGTTCAATTTGGTTTGGTTTTTAGACTGGGGCCATCTAGGTGGACAGGCCTAGTAGAGAACTGAATATCTGGCTATCGAGGCACCTCCCTTTTACATTGTTTTCACATCCCCAAATGCCCCATCTCTCCTCTCTTACCTAGCCTAAGTCTTAAATTTTCATGATCATTTACATTTCCATGTTGTCTTTTTCCTTGAGCTGCTTGCATTTAGAATCAGCGTGCCTCTGCGAGTTTGGGATTGACATGTACACACTGCTATGTTTAAAATAGATAACCAGGGAATTCTCTAGCGGTCCAGTGGTTAGAACTCTGGGCTCTCACTGCCGAGAGACCGGGTTCAAACCTTGGTTGGGAAACTAAGATTCCACAAGCTGTGAGGCGCATCCAAAAATGCCAGAAGCAAGTTAGGGGCCTCCACCTTGTCGCTGCAGCAATATTTTATAAAGCTCCCAAATAAGGACTAGTTAACACTATCTGAACAATTACAGGTGTCCTCAGCTACTCACAGCTCCCACTCACATGAGCAATTTCCCTAAACTGGAAACTAGGCTCCATGATCATCTTCGCCCTTAGAGACTTAACAGGTGTCTAACGAAGTCCCTATAAATATTTACTTAAAAAATAATAAAATAAAATAGATAACCAACAAGGACCTACCGTATAGCACAGGGAACTCTGCTAAATATTCTGCAATAACCTAAATGGGAAAAGAATTTGAAAAAGAATAGATACATGTATATGCATAACTGAATCACTTTGCTGTACACCTGAAACTAACACAACATTGTTAATCAACTCTGCTCCAATATAAAATAAAACATTTTTTTTAGAAAAAGAATCAGTGTGCCTCATTTAACACTGATCATTTGTGTTATACCCCCCCCAAACACATTGATCTTGCGCCATACACTAAACTATAAACTGCATGAGAATAAGAACCTTACATGTCTTTAATGTCTCCTACGGAACTTAGCATAGTTATAGGCAAAAACCTAAATTTAAAAAAAACTTAAATGATTTTTTAAAAAAGTAAAAATGCATTGGATGACTAACCACCTCAGTGAAGAATAATAATTAACAACTATTGTCTTAAGTCTTTTAAAAGGTATCTCTATTTATTTGGAGAGTGCCTCATTAATTTTCTTTCAAATAGCACTTTTTTTTTTTTTTTTTTTGCGGTACGCGGGCGTCTCACCGCTGTGGCCTCTCCCGTTGCGGAGCAACAGGCGCCGGACGCGCAGGCCCAGCGGCCCTGGCTCATGGGCGCAGCTTCGCCGCGGCATGCGGGATCCTCCCAGACCGGGGCACGAACCCGCGTCCCCTGCATCGGCAGGCGGACTCTCAACCACTGCGCCACCAGGGAAGCCCCAAAATAGCACATTTTTAAACTGTTTCAACATTTAAGATAATTCTTATTCTTTTTAACATCTTTATTGGAGTATAACTGCTTTACAATGTTATGTTAGTTTCTGCTGTATAACAAAGTGAATCAGTTATATGCATACATATATCCCGATATCCCCTCCTTCTTGCGTCTCCCTGCCACCCTCCCTATCCCACCCCTCCAGGTGGTCACAAAGCACCCAGCTTATCTCCCTGTGCTCTGTGGCTGCTTCCCACCAGCCATCCATTTTACATTTGGTAGTGTATATATGTCCATGCCACTCTCTCACTTCGTCCCAGCTTATCCTTCCCCCTCCCCGTGTCCTCAAGTCCATTCTCTGTCTGCATCTTTATTCTTGTCTTGCCCCTAGGTTCACCAGAACCTTTTTTTTTTTTTTTTTTAGATTTCATATATATGTGTTAGCATAATGGTATTTGTTTTTCTCTTTCTGACTTACTTCACTCTGTATCACAGACTCCAGGTCCATCCACCTCACTACAAATAACTCAGTTTCGTTTCTTTTTATGGCTGAGTAATATTCCATTGTATATATGTGCCACAACTTCTTTATCCATTCATCTGTAGATGGACATTTAGGTTGGTTCCATGTCCTAGCTATCGTAAATAGTGCTGCAATGAACATTGTGGTACCTGACTCTTTTTGAGATAATTCTTATTTTTTAAGCACTTATCTCCTGGGGTACATCACCATGACTATATATTTGTTCAATAAACATTGTTAAAACTTTAAGCTAGATGTCAAGTGGCAGTGGTTTAAAAATTATACCATAATAATCAAGAGTGTAAGGAGTTCACAGTTTAGATGGTCAATTATTTCATGGTTTCTTTCCAAGAAGATACCAATCAAAAAAAGAAGAAGAATACATGTTACAAATGTAAAAAAACCCAGCAGAAACGCTATTTTCCAATGACATGATTATGATTCTTTACATAAAGTCACTGTTCAGTTTATAAGAAGACAAGCAAAAGGGCAGTGTGATAAGCTCAGACTAACACCATTTTTTGAATTGGAGGCAAGAATGGAAAACAGGTCTCTGACTTCCCGAGCAGGGCTCTAAGACCAACTAAGTAAAAACTCCGAACTAACTGCCGGATCCCAGTAGGGCAAGAATAAAAGATAGAGTTGGGGCAGCTAAAATTAAAGGGAATGTTTTTAAATCTTTTAGTTCCTTTTTTAAAGGTAGGCTGTGTAAAACTTCATTTTGTGAGGTATTCAATGGGGACCTGGAAAACTGCTCTTAGCATTTTAACATAAATTAAAAATCATTTAAGCAGACCTCTATTCAGCTCTTGCCAACTACACATTTATTTTTCTGGTCAAGGAGGCTTTGCCGTTGTAAATGAAGGGGAAATGAAGGCATTAGAGCTTGGGTATATCAGTTAAAAAAAAAAAAAAAGTGAATGTGGATGCTGGATTAACTTTGCCTGTAGTCGCGATTCCATTTATCTAGGCAAGGAATTCGCCCCACCCCGACCCCACACACACTACTCTTGAAAACATTTTCTGAAAACTTAGGTGGCTGTGTAGAATCTGGAATTGCTGCAGGTGTTTCTTAAAAGCTCGTTAGCCCTTGGGAGAGCTATGGAAATAAAACAGCTCCGGACCTAATGAGCTCAGTAAGCAAGGCGGTCAGTTGGAAGAGCTAAGTTGGGAGAGAGCTGTTCCCACTGCACCTGTATTAAGAGATGGGTGACCTCCAAGGAGCCTGAAAGCTTAGTTCCATTTTGGATAAGGAACCTCAAGAGTGGGGGGATGGGCAATGGGGAAATGAAGGATAAAACATTACTTGCTAATTCTAAACATATGTAGCCTGCACATTGGTGAACTGAAGTTGGCAGAGGGTAAAACAAAATCTCCCTGAACTGCTTTCCTCAGTGACAGCTCGACTTGTTGATTTTTCCACTGGCCCCCATTTTCCTAGTTCGGGAACAACAGAGACCAGTCATTGCTCATGTCTGAATATAACACTTGACATCCATGTTTTCATAGAGAGAAGATCATCTTCTGTGAACCTGCAAAACATCCGTCTCACTCAGGCAGGGACTGGAGAAATTTATATACCCACAGTCCGGTGGATTCAAAGTCACCACAGACTGTACCTCTCCCTTTCCTTCTTGGCTTCCTACATTTCCCAAGCACAACCAGTAGCTGAATAGAATATGGCATAATAAGTTTATTCTCCACCCATTTTCCCTTCTTAATAGAAGATGGCAGAAGAAAAACCCTGTGACTGTCAACAGCTAACTCAGTTGAAGATGGCCCCAAAATGGAGTCAAAATCAATCAGGAGTCTCTTCCATCAGAAGGAGGAAGGGGAGCTGGGGAGGGATGTCGCCAGTTAATTGTCATGGAACTTGAGAATAACACACACCAGGAAGTTGCACGTACTGCAGGAACTGAGAAGACAGAGTACATCCTATCATAACTAATATATCCAAAAAGCTTCTTTTTCACCATGTTTAAGCTAGGACTGGCTAGAAAGTGAAGCAAATTTGTGACTATTTTATTAACTCTTTCTTACGGTTCAACTACCTCTTACAGCAAAGTCTTATTCACGAAAAATAAGCTTGAAGGAAATAAGTTCATTTACTTATCCCCACACTTCTACTGATCTTGCCCCAGTAAGTTGTAAAGAATGCAACTCACTAATTGTAGCCCCATTTAAAATATTATAAACTTTGTCCTCTTTGAAGGTACAGTGCTGAGATATTCTTCAACTTGAGCAGTCTACAAACTCCTTAAAGTGTACCATCCATATTCATCTTGATATTTAGCACAATATCTACTAGAGTGTTACTGGATGTATTTCAATCGGTCAACAAATATTTACTGGGCATACAAGTCTAAAATACGTTATCAGTGGGAATTCCCTGGCGGTCCAGTGGTTAGGACTCCATGCTCTCACTGCTGAGGGCCCGGGTTCAATCCCTAGTCAGGGAACTAAGATCCCACAAGCCATGCAGTGTGGCCAAAATAAAAATAAAAATAAAATACTTTATTAGTATTACATGCGATATAAAGGGGACTAAGAAATGATCCCTATTCCCAAGATCTTTGTACTGTAGAAGAAGGTGATTAGTGATGTACAAATATTACAATAATGTCAGGTGAAGTAAGAGGAGTGTCGTGAGAAAAGTACAAAACGTGAAGGAATTTTAAAGAAGGGAGGAAGCATCTCCTTCTGGAGGTATACTTAAAGCCTAACCTAGAGGAAATGATGTTTGAGACAGCCCTGACAGATCAACAGGATTGCAACAGGCAAAACTTTAAGCTGTGTACCTAGTTCTTCACTTTGCCTGAAGGAGAGATAGAGAGAGGTATGGATTCTCCAGCCATTCATAGGCAAGAGAATGTGGTTTAGGCCAGATGGTCATGGGTGGAAAAGGAACAAAATTAGAGAATTTGTTATGAAAAGATCTGGAGAAAAGGCCTATGGGTAGACTCCTCAAAATGGCAGAGAATGGAACAATATCTGTGTTCCACTAAATGTTCACCAAACATTCAATGGGAACCTACTTAGGAGAAGCCTACCTAGTCAGGGGGATGAAACCTGTTCTGTGGATTTCAGTCAGGCTCTTTCCCTGGCTACCCTAGGGCTTGACTGGACCCAATAGCAGAGGTGGAAGTGATGCTCGGCTCAGCAATGTGGACTTTCTCACCAGGGGAGATGCAGAAACTGCTACTGCTGAATGCCTGCTTGCCTCAAGGAAACATGAGAAAACTTTTTTGTAATGCATATGTATGTATATATACACATGTATATCAGAATATGTATATATTCTCAGAGTGATTTGAAAATATTGCATCAATAAAAGATGTATGAAAAATAATATGAAATTATTTTAGAAATAATTGGAAATTTAAGATGTAACGATTCATTTAAATAATATATAGACTGAATAGGAGTATGGACATAGAGAAACATCAAATATTTTAGCTGGAAGATTGAAATGAAAGTTTATCCCAAAACACAGTACTATAGCACTGTACTATACATGAGCAGACATGGAAAATAGATGTAGGAGTTCTAACACTTGTCAACTAGGAATTCCAGAAGAAAGAAAGAAGGGAAATAATTAAGTTATTAAAAATAAAAGAAGAAAATTACCCAAAGTAATGAAATCATAGATTTTAAAGTTTTAGAAGTAATGGAGAAAAAAATACCTAAATACATTCTGGTGAAATTTCAGAACTCCAAGAGTAAAGAACAAATCCTAAAAATGTCCAGAGTAGAATAAGGAGTTGCTCACAAAGAAATAAGAATCAGATTGGTATCCATTTTCTCATCACCAACACTGGATGCTGGAAGCCAATGGCAGGAAATCAGAAAGAAAAAGAAAAAAATGCATAGTAAATATAATAGAAAAAATAAATCCAAACATATCATTAATCATAATATAAAAATACAGCAAAACTCAGAGTGAAGAGACAGGATGCAAGAACCAGCTATATGATGATTATAATAGATATTTGTAAAATAATATGACACAGAAAATCTTACTGCAAAGAACTAGAAAGATAAATACTAGAAAAATAATTCTGTATAGTATTAATATCAGAAAAAACAGGAAGAAGATAAAAATAATTAAGAAGAACATTTAGATTGATGTTGGCATAAATTATATTGCTACATTTGCAGAATCTACCAATGATGCAAATAGTGTACAGATCAAAACCTATATTTTGGAGTAGGGGGAAGATCCTGAGACTAAATGAACTAAGTACGAACTCAAGAAGCTAAAGAGAGAGAGAAAGATGCGGGGTAGGAGTGGGGGGGAAGAACAAATAATTGAATAACTAAAAAATAAATGAATATATATGAAAGTAATAAACAAAAATAAGTAGCTGACTAATCAAATGAAAAGCTAGTTCTAGAGCAATTAACTAAATAGATTTTGTCAAATGTGATAATGATAAAAGAAGGAAGACATATAAGTAACCTTAGGATTGAGAAAGAAAGATGTGGGAAAAGATATTAATTATAAGCAAATCAAATACAAATTGATACCAAACAAATTTGAAAATTAGTTGAAATCAATTATTCTGTAGGAAAAACTGAGTAACCAAAATTGACTCATAAAGGAACTGAAATCCTGAAAAGGCTATAAAAGAAATTTAAGGGGAAATAAAAACCCTGAAAAGGGCATAAGGCCCAGACAATCTTCTGGGCACATTGTATTAAACCTGCAAAGAACAGATAATTCCTGTATTATTTACACTGTTAAAGAACATAAAAAGAGATGGAACGTTTTCAGTTCATTCTACAAATATAGTATAACACTGAATCATAAGCAGATAAAAATAGAGGGGAAAAAACCACCCACAAACAAAACAGGAAACCCAAAGACAAATAAAGGCAAAACTGCCAAATAAAATACTAGGAAATTTAACTCAACACTACATTAAGAGAATTACATCATGGATTAGTAGTCTTTTTCACAGAACCGCTAGGATAGTTTAACATTAGCCTGTTTTTTACTGTAATTCACTACACTAAGAGCTTAAAAGAGAAAACTTGTATCATTCTCTCAGTACATATGAAAAGACGTTTGCTAAAATTATCAATTATTCCTGATAAGAAAAGTTTTCTTAAGCAACTTGATAGAAGATACTACCAGAAACTTACATGATGCCTTAATGAGCATTCCCACTAAAGTGAAGGGTTCCGCCACTCTTGTAACTCTTCAGTAGCAACTATTCTACTGCAAGGTTGCAAATCAAGAAACAGGAAGACATATGATCCAGGAAACAGGCGATTCAACACAGGAGAAAGGCAAAGGAGAGCTCCAGAAATACGGTGAAAAAAAAATCTAGGCTGACAGATGTGCAGCAGATCTAGAGAGTAAAGGTAGGAGGTTGAATGGCTACAGGAAGGATAATTCCAAGAAAAAGAAAAGAAGAAACTGATAGAACAGTATTAGAATGTATTGAGAAGACATGGAGACTTCAGGCAGAGTTCTCATGTGAATTAGTAATAGGAATCTAGAAAATTAAGCAAAGAAAAAATTAGTTAACTATTAACTCTGGGGAGGGAGAGTTATTTAAGAAAAATAGTTGAATTATAGTACACTATATGACTCAGCTGCAAATAATATATATCATCACAATAATGTAAAATGTAAACTCTGAATATTGATTTAGCCAAAATCGTGATATAACCTGTTTGGGAGAATGGGGTGAGGGGAGGGATTGTTCATATATGAAAGCTAATTCCTTATCTTCCATAATAGGAAGTCAGTAGATAATACCTAAAATTTTAAAAAAAATAGTAGCATAAGCATGTTATTTAGAAATATTTATATTTAGAAATATAAATGTGAAAAACAGAAGAAGCTCTAAGAATTGATAGTGGTGCCACTGAGGTGTGGGAACAGTGGAGAGGGATGTGGCCAGGACTGCAGGGTTTTGTTGTAAGTCTTCTAAAATTCATTCACTTATTTAAATATATTACTTTGATTAAAAATTAATGTTAAATTCAGATTTTAAAAAAGAATGACAATACCCAGTAAGGATTGGAGAGATGTATATTGTGTACACTCTGTCAGTGTATACTCTGACACTACAGGGAGAGAATACAGTACAGTAAATTATTATGAGTTTTCTAGAGAGCATGTTGGCAGTAAATATCAAAATTCCAAATGCTCCTATGACAGCCCAACAGTTCCTCCTCCTACAAATGATTTTGAGGAAAACAACAGGGCAAATATGCAAAGATTTACCTGAAAGGATGTTCACAGCATCATTCTTTAAAATATTGGGACACTCTCGCTATTCATGTACATTAATAAGGGAATGATTAAGTAGATTATGTTCTTCCATACAATGGAACACCTGCAGGCTTTTAAAATAATAGTATAAAGCAGTAATTTTCAAATCATGATTTTGGGAGTCTGCATTAGTTTTTCAGGGCTGCCGCAGCAAAGTACCAAAAACCAGGTGGCTTAGAACATAGATATAGAATATATCTATATATAGAATATAGAAATATATTGTCTCACGGTTCTATAGACTAGAAACCTTAGATAAAGGTGTCCGCAGGGTTAGTTCCTTCTCAGGGCTGGGAGGGAGAATCTCTTCCATGCTTGTCTCCTAGCTTCTTGTGTTGCTGGCAATCTTTGGTGTTCCTTGGCTTGTAGATACATCACCCTGATCTCTGCCTTCATCTCCACATGGTGTCCTCTGTGTATGTGTGTGTGTGTCTCTGTGTTCAAATTTTCCTTTTTTATAAGGACACTTGTCATATTGGATTAGAGCCTATCCTAATGACCTCATCTCAACTTAATCACCTGCAAAGTTTATTTTCAAATAAGGTCACATTCACAGGTGCTGGGGGTTAGGACTTCAGCATCTTTGGGGGCGATACAATTTAACCTATGACAGAGTCTTAGGGTTTCTGAGGAGTGCCTCAAAAACCACTATAGAGGAACTGTCGTTCCTGCGATGGTGAATACTGCAATTCTCTTGCCCACTTCAACTAGAAACTTTCCATTTTTTATAAATCAGTATTCTGAGTGTTCCTATGAAGGAAGGGTCCACGACTTTAAAATATTTAAAAGCCACCAAAATAAAACTATATTTATTTATGTCCCCAATAAACTGCTAATTGAGGAAAGCAGTTTTCAAGCGTGTAAACCTGTTCCCAGTTCTGTAAAATTACAAAAACCCCTATTTATATCTACAATGCTTATAATATTTAGATTTACATAATTTTTGATATAACATACCCCAAAATATTCACAGTGCCAACAGGCTACAGTTTTATGTGTCCTTTATATTTGTCTTCATACTTTTCTGTATGTCTTTTTTTTTTTTTTACAATGACATATCTTTGGAATAATAAAAGACTATTTTTTCAAGAGCGAAAGAGGTCACATAATGACATTTGGTAAATACATGTTGGTAAATTGATTGATATAGTTTTATTCACCTAGCTTGGCTTACAAGAATTTCAAATGAAGATAATTTGGATGGCTATTCAGTTCTCTCCAAAAGATCAGTTCTTGCCATTCAAACCCAGCTGAAAAAAAATTGAGTCTGTAAACCCAAGTGTCTACCGATGGATGAACAGATAAACAAAGCATGGCATTTATATATATATATACACACAATGAAGTATTGTTCAGCCTTTAAAAAGAAGGAAATTCTGACACATGTTACAACATGGATGAGCCTGGAAGACATTATGCTAAGTGAAATAAGCCAGTCAAAAAAGGGACAAATACTGTATGATCCCACTCATCTGAGGTACTTAGAGCTCAAATTCAAAGAGACAGAAAGCAGAATGGTGGTTGCCAGGGGCTGGGGAGAGGGATGAATGGGGAGTTATTGTTTAATGGGTACAGAGCTTCAGTTTTGCAAGATGAAAAATAGCTCTGGAGGTGGACGGGGGTGATCGTTGCACAACCATGTGAATGTACTTAATACCACTGAACTGTACTCTTAAAAATGGTAAAATAGAAAATTTTATGCTATGTATATTTTGCCACAATTTTAAAAATAAACAATTAAAAAACTAAATATAAAAGAAGTTGAATCTTTAAACACTTCAAGGTAGTGTGTACCTATCTGACATTCGTTTTAAATTTCTTAAGCTCATTTATTTGTTATTTTTAATTAATGAATTATTATAATCATAATCAACATTTTCATCATGACTATCATCATCAGACAAGTCTAGGACACCAGTTGTATGCCTTACTCTAAAGATGGTTTTTCATTTTATCGTATAAGCAGCAGACATATTTTTTGGTGAAAACACTAGAAGAGCACTGAGAAAGTCCTTATTTGGAATCCTTAGATGGACTCACCTAAACTAAACATTCCCTCCCTTCCCCCACCCAGTACCCTCCACCTCCCACCCAGAAGAAGACTGAAAGAGAGAGATAATCAGAAAAACCACCCAAGAAAAGAAGAAGGGAGAATCAGTTACATATTCAGCAAGGCAGGGAACAAGAAAACGCAAATCTGTTCCAGTTCTCCAGTTTCACCTTAAAGGCATAGAACTGTAGATGCTTGTGAAGAGCTCTTCAAAGCCTAAATTCACAGCCTCTCCACGCGGGAGGTTACCAGCATCTGAAGAAAAACAACCACTACCAGAAAAGCTCCTCTTTGTTTTCATTCTTTGCAGTCCTTCAGGAAACTCTTGATAATGTGAAATGTTATTACTGCAAATGTTGGCCCAGGCAAGTTTACTCTAGAGTCTGACTATCACTGACTGTTCACAAAATAAAATCATTTTTAAAGCCTGCGAGGAGAGCCAAGTGCAAACCACAAATCAGAAAACCACCAAGGCAGGCTGGCCTCACTGCCAGAGTTTAATGTGATCTAATGGGAGGACAACAAGATGTGAGAATTTGATTTTACGATGCTTCATGTAACATTTGGCAATACAAAGGGGTTGGGCCCAACTTCCCCATCCTTAAGCAAACATTTGAAGTAATGTTTTACTTTCTCATCAGTTTTAATTCTGTCAACCAGGGCATAGAGATTCTGCCTGCCCTACTCATTTTAAAAGTGCCGTCTACTTTGGGTGGTTATAGATTTGCTTAATATCAATTCGTATAAATTGAAGATGGGCAGGTGGGGAAGGGGCCAGGAAAACAGGATGAAGCTATTTAGTGGCAGTGTATCAACTGGAGAGCAGCTCTCTTCTGCATTTGTGATTTATTCCACGGGTGGGAGGGCAGGGGATAGGGTTTATTGAAGAACATTTTTTCACAAGCAAAAACTAACCCCAGTGAGAGAGAGTCAGATCTGGACTGGATCAAGTTGCCCAGTCTCACACCAAATGGAATTGGAACTCATGTGTAGCTCTATTTCCCATCACTCAATTAAAAAAAGAAAGAAAGAGAGAAAGAAAAGCAAAAAAGAAATAAAATGGTAGCAACATTGAAACTCTTCACACATGGCAAATTAACAACTGATGGATCTATGCAGTAAGGAGGGTCAGTCACGAAATCCCATATAAGGCACATAAACGATGAAAAATAAATGAAAGTCACATTTCATGCTGCTCTTATTTCTGTTGCCAGGACAATAGAATGAGAATCAGATCTCTTTCCCTGTTCTTAAGAATAATGCATTCCTAACAATGCCAAACTCTTACTTACATTGTCATTTTATAGCAATTACAACGTTGACCCAGTGAAGAAACGTGAAACCCACAGAGTCAAGTTTCTTAATGTAATAGTTTGCTAAGTGAAATGCAACATATCCCAGGATGCAGGAAGAAAAATTAGAACTTCTATTTCTATTGACATTTCATCTAAACAATAAGAAAGTAAGCCTCACTAACAGTTAAAATAAGAATGACAACAGGTATCGTCACTTGGTGCAGATATAGACAGATGGTCCCGTATCACCCAGGGGCTGTGAGTCTTCCTGAAGGAAGGCTGAGAGTTCAACAGCGCTGAGGGTGTAGCAGAGTGCCTCAGTTCAGGGAGGCTGGGCTGCAGTAATAACGACGAAACACGCAACGGCTCAGCACAACAGACGTTTATTTCTAGCTCAGGTAGCCGGTTGGTGATCAGATCAGCAGAATAGCTCAAGTCACTTGGGCGCTCAGGTTAATGAAACTCTGCCAACTTCTGCTCAAGGTCAACATGGCCATCTGCACCTCTCCCAGCCAGAAGGACAGGACATGGAGAATCAGTCCTAGGAATGTTTTTTATGGGCCCAGCCTAGAAGAGGTACACATTGTTTCAGCTCACCTTCCATTGGCTGGAACTTAGTCTCATAGCCATGCCTAACCACAAGAAGGGCCAGGAAATGTATTTGATTATGGGCCCAAGAAGAGGAAAATGGATCCTGACAGACAGCCCGAAGCGTCCACCACAGGTGCCCTCATCCACTCAGTGTATTACAATATATCACAATCTACATGTTCCTCTTACACAGATTTAAGCATTTTAATGAAATTTAATCTCATAAAATGAACAGGTGGCTTACAAAGATTCCTACCAAAAGCCACAAATTGAAAATAGTACTAATAATCCAAGCACAAGCCAATAATAAGAAAAGGCCAGACCCGAAGCGTCTTATATTTTTACCTCTTTATCAGCCATAGTCTGAGGTTTAAAAAAAAAAAAAAAAAGACTCTTAAATTACTTCTGAAAAGAAGCAGATCAAAAATTTTCAAAGAAAGTAAGTTTATTTAAAATGCATGTTTACATCCACTTTTATAATAAGGAACCTCACTATATATATTTACATATATATACATTATACATATATATAACATTGCTTATAAGAATGTGAACATATCATAATTAGCAAAATATTTAAGTAACTGTAAAATAAACTAGAGACAAGCTTCTATAATTTTATCTGCAGTTTAAAGTCATGCTATACCCAATCTCTTACTTTGAAAAAATTTATTAACCTTGTTGATAGATGTTTAGAAGCCTCTTTCAAGATTTCTGATTAATAACAAAATACAAAAAGCCACATACTACTGAGTTCTCCTCATTTTTTCTTTCCCCTGTATTAAAATGGCAAAATAATATATGTATAACAATCTGGCAACAAATAAAGGTATATTCCTTTGTCACATAGAAAAAAATGCTAAAGTTTTAAGAAATAAGAATTAAAGTGTGTTGTGCAACGTTGGACTTTGATTTATAGATGAATGAAAGTACTGGTGTTTCTACATATCTCAGGTTATGGTACTTGCTAGATCTTTTTCAATAGTTAAATATACAATGATTTGTGTGTATGAGTGTATGCAACAGTGCACAGGCACCACAAAATATATATATATACTAGGGGATGTATAGCAGTCATTCAACCAATATTTATTGAGTACCTACTCTTACACTCATGGAGCTTTCATTAGTGTCAATAGTAAATTTAGCAAAAACATATTTTAAGAGAAAACTGTGTAGTGTATCCACTGATTTCTGGGATGAGTTTACTGAGGTAGCACAAAGGTATTTGCTCCACCATTCATAGGCAAGCTACTGCAAAAAACGGCTAACTTTTAGAGAAATTTATGGAGCCTAGAGCTCACAAAAATGGTAAAGATTTGGGATTTAGTGACTATAATTTCTGAGGAATTTGAGGAGTCTACAGGGGAAGTACAGCATATATGAGAAAATTGAGGGTTATACATATGTTCTAACCATGAAATGTTGAGGTCATTTTAGGAAATCATACCTTGGTCAAAGGGTGCTTGAAGACTCACCAGTCTTTTCTCAGTACCTAGAGCGAAAGTGGTGTCCTTGACAGCCCAGTCCTGTGAGCCGAAGCTGGGGTTGAGGGCAATACTCTGCCACAGGGACTACAAATGCATGTGAGTCTCCATTCCATGCTGTCAACATCCTGCACATGCTTCTTGCAGACCAGCTCCACACAGATCAGTGCTACTTCATTTCAGTTATTGTATTCTTCAACTCTGTTTGGTTGTTCTTTATATTTTCTAACTCTTTGTTAAAAACTTCTTGTAACTTCTTGCTCTGTGCATCCATTCTTTTCCTGAGTTCTTGGATCATCTTTACAATCATTACTCTGAACTCTCTCTCGGGTAGATTGCCTTTCACCACTTCACTTAGCTGTTCTTCTGGGGTTTTATCTTGTTCCTTTGTCTGGAACATATTCTTTTGCTGTCTCATTTTGTTTAAATTTCTATTTGTATTTTTATGTATGTAGTAGGTTAGTCATGTTTCTCATGGAGAAGTGGCCCCCTGTAGGTGATGTCCCATGTGTCCCAGCAGTACACTCCCCTCTCATCACCCAAGGGCCAGGAACCAGTTGGTCCCAAGGTAGGTTCTGACCTGTTTTTGCAGACTCAGTTCCGCAGGCTGCAGGATCATAGTTTTCTTGCTTCTGGTATCTGCCCCCTGGTGGGTGAGGCTGGTCTAGGTGCTTGTGTAGGCTTCCTGGTGGGAGGCGCTGGTGCCTGCCCACTGGTAGGTGGAGCTGGGTCTTGGCCCTCTGGTGGGCAGGGCAATGTCAAGGGGTGTGTCTAGAGGTGGCTGAGGGCTCAGGAAGTCTTTAGGCAGCCTGCCTACAGATGGGTGGAGCTGTGTTTCCATTCTGTTGGTTGTTTGGCCTGAGGCATTCCAGCACTGGAGCCTTATAGGCTGTTGTGGGGGGGGGCCAGGTCTTGGTGCTAATGACCCTAGCAAAATGTCTGCCTCTGGCAAGGGTTCATGCAGATGAACACTCCCCGATATGTCTGCCAACAGCTTTTATGACCCCAGAGAGAGCCACGGCTGCCCCCCACCCACACTACCTCCCCAGTAGACCCTCCAAGACCAGCAGGAAGGTCTGGCCCAGGCTCCTACAAAGTCACTGCTTTTGCCCCGGGTCCCAGTGCACACAAGACCTTGTGTGTGCCCTCCAGGAGTGGAGTCTCTGCTTTCCCCCAGTCCCATGGAGATCCTGCAATCAAGCCCCACTGGCCTTCAAAGCCAAATGCTCTGGGGGCTCCTCATCCCAATGCCAGACCCCCAGGCTGGGGAGCCTGACGTGGGGCTCAGAATTCTTACTCCTATAGGAGAACTTCTGCGATATAATCATTCTCCAGTTTGTGGGTCGCCCACCTGGAGGGTATGGGATTTGATTATATAGCAAGTGCGTCCCTGCTACCATCTCGTTGTGGTTTCTTCCTTGTTTTTGGATATAGAATACCATTTTTAGTAGGTTCCAGTCTTTATTGATGGTTGTTCCGCAGTTAGTTGTGACTCTGGTGTGCTTGTGAAAGGAGGTGAGCGCAAGGTCCCTCTACTCTGCCGTCTTGTCCTCCTCCAGATCAATGCTACCTGACTCAACACCTTGTCCAAGCAGGAAGGAAAACAGTGGCGAGCCTAAGAGATCCCCTCAAAAGCTATCCAAGCAGGATCAGCTAGCACCAATGGCTATCAAGACATATCTAATTTGTAAGCTATAGGGATATAAGCTATAAATTATAGGCATATAAGCTATAGCCCATAGGAATGGATCAGGTCAACCCAAAGACAGGGAGAAAAGCAGAGGTCACAGATAGCAGCCTGTTTTTGGCTGAGCCAACACATGAGTTTTATTTGCTCTGGACAGTGTTTTTAAAAACAGTGTTATCTAACTACATGTAAAAATTGGGAGATTTCATCCAACAAAATCGATTTCCAGCTTCTCTTGAAAAAATTGGAAATTATGATAACACCGGGCTCATGTTTCCACTTGGCAATAATTAGAGGGAGCTCAGAAGCAATGGCTGCCTTTACAATGACCACGTGTCCCTCAGCTAGCCACTGGTCTCACTGGTTTCACTAATTTTATTTACCTGTCTGCTCCCTGCAGGCATCTGAATTTATGACCCTCTGGGTAAAATCAGAGTAGAGGGCTAGAAATGGAAGAACTTGCTTCCTGCTACAGCTCCTTATAAGCCAGTATCTTTTCCCCACTAATTAAAGCTTTATTCATCTTTTTATTCTCCCAGTACCCTACTCTTCCCTGGGCCCTGCACATAATGGGTATCCCCTAAGCATTTTCTGAAGGGGTTTGTTTGTTTGTTTGGGTTTGGTGTTTCTTTTTGGCTTCAGATAAGTCAGTGTTTGTATATAATTGTACCTTTTAAAACCTGAATTTAATGTTAATTTACCCAATGGCATGTTCATAGTTCATTCCCCCGTTCACTGTCATCACCTTAAACATCTGCTATGATCAGAGTAATAAAACAGTAATGGCCTATTACATGTCTAATTTACTTAAAATTGGAAGATTTTATAGAATCTTTATTACCTCCTATTGTGAGTAGCAAGAATTTGCATACCCAGAGTTAATACAGGGAGCTCTGTGTCATGCAAAGAATATAATAAAACCCAAAAAAATTATGAAAAGAAATTTCCTTTTCAGTTGATTGGGCTTTTCCTTAATTTTCCCTACCAGCCTTCGCTTGGAAAGATACTAGAGAAGAACTGAGATCATATGTTTTGATGATTGGAGAGGTAAGGGAGGTAGAAAGGGGAGAAATTTCCATTCTCAAAGCGAACGAAAACTGCTACCTCATAGACTCTACGACATCAGAATCTGACAAAGTTCCACTGGTTTTGGCAGTAAGTTCTTCTTGCAATTTGGAAATACAAAAGAACTGTATAATCGAGATCACAGAAATGCCAGAGCCACTTGTCTGCACATCCGCAATCACTGTACTTTAATTTTCTCACTTTTTTCCTGCTAACTGAAGAAAGCCAGAAATGAGCTCATATTAGAAATAAGATACAGCAAGTCTGATATGGAAGTTAGGAGATCAATATAAAACTTACAGTCGAAAGTTTCCTCTCACTTTCAAGGATTCCCTCAAACCAAAAATAATATAAATTTTATTTAGTAATATTAGCTCATTAATCACATAAAGGTCCGACTGTTGACACTTCACCTTTCCCAATGGAGCTGAGAAAGTCAATAAACTAATAAAATAAAATGAAGTCTCTGTCAGAATTTTTTTCTAAAAAAAACCCTTTATTAATGATTAAGAATAATGTATCCTTGAGATTCAAGTCAATTTCTCCAAATTTCATTTTAAAAAATCAGGAATGTTAGCTGTACCAAACAAACGGGATTTTTTTGCACTCTCTTGTTAAAAGTAAGAGAGATTTTAACGAGCTTCCCTGTTCACCTTGATTAAATCAGAATTTAAAAAAAAGTAACCTAGCAGAACTTCAGAAATGTGAAGTTCAAGTTCAACTAATGAAGGGACAAAGACTTTAATTTTAGCTGAATGGTCCTCCCATTTCTGTGTCAGCTTCGCACTCTATTAGATCCTTCGGAACAAAAGGCTCAGACCCTCCCACTGGGAATCTTTAGCTGAAGCCCTGGGCACTATTGTTGATTTTATCCTAAAGGGCTTGGGAACACATTTTATAAACATGAAAATAAAGAGCAAATAAGTGTGAGAAACATTCAGTGAAAGAAGGTCAATGCGAATAGCTCACATGCTGTCAAAGCCCCACGGGACTTCTTTTAAAATGATGTAGGTAGATGCATTTCTGGTTGGTGTGTTTAGTCAGATAGAGGTTTGAAAATGATATTCATTTGTCTCTTTCCTTACATGTGAAAATAATCACAATTTTTCAGGGAAGAATCTCCTGCTGGGTTACCAGCTGCTGGGCTCATCCTCTCACACAACCAAATACCTTATTTTCAGCCTGAGACTCAAGGATGCTTTCTTTGGACAAATCACCATTAGCTTCACGTTCAGAAATTCTCTTTTCTAGGGTTACCCAGTGCAAGTGAACACTGGAATTCCATGACACCTGCAAACATTTCTGCTTTTCTGAGTGGATTTGGCACAGTGAAGCATGGAATCCGAACTAGGAAGCCAGGGACCTACTTGCCAAAAGAATGCTACTTCAGCATGTCTTTGATGTTATTTTCCTTTTAAGTAAAAATGAAACGAGTCATGTGATAACACCTCGATGAACTTTGTATGTGCTACAATATAAAAGAGAGGACATTGTTTCTTGGCTTTCGAGTATACGTGAAACATTTTGAACTGGAACAAACAGCTTGAAAATGTATTACATTCACAAATGGCATCTGAATAGAACAGTTGCTTATGTGACTGTGAAAAAGAGAAACCCCATCCACTGATAGAGGGCTGCCAGAAATGGATACTAAAAAACACAAAAGCTTTCTCAGTTTAAGCTAAGGAATAAAATTAGTCTCCTACAACTCCTACCCCTAATCGAAAGATGAAAATCACCCAGCTTTATTATGTAGACCTTTCCAACTAATCATACGAATAATTCAGCCTAAGAAAGCCACTATTATCCAGCATGGAATCTCTAATATGCAACTGAAAGTTTTCTTAGGATCTCAGAGGAGTTCCACGATTGCATTTTTCATGACGAATGGTGGTTATGACTAACTAAAATTCTACCACAAAATATAAAGTGGGCAGTAGACTAGAAATCTATTGAGTCGTGAAGCATTTGGTAACTAGGAGCCAGACGGAAAAGACACACCCAGTACAAACCTGTATCTGTTCCGTCATTGACTCAATACATATTTATTGAGGGCCTACCACATGCTGGGCATCATGCTGGAAGCTGGGGTGTGAACGAGATAGACATGGGTTCTTCTTGTGGAGAGGGAAAAGGGTTTGAGTCTGTCATCCTGGACTTGCCAAGCTATACATGGTAGTGACATCTCAGATTGATGAAGGTGCTATTATCATTGGTGTCAGAATGAGAGAACTCTTAGTTCCATTACTCTCAAGACCAAACGATTGATGGGGTACAGAGAAAAAATTTGTTCAAATCACTTTTATTAGTCAAAAAAAATTTACATGGAGTTTGCTATAGACTGAATGTTTGTGTCTCCCCACCAAATATATATGTTAAATCCCCACCTCTCATAAAGAAGATGTGGTACATATAATAATGGAATACTACTCAGCCATAAAAAAGAATGAAATAATGATGCCATTTGTAGCAACATGGATGGACCAAGAGATTATCATACTAAGTGAAGTAAGTCTGACAGAGAAAGACAAATATCATATGATATCACTTATTATGTGGAATCTAAAACAAATGATCTTATTTCTAAAACAGAAACAGACTCATAGGCATGGAAAACAAACGTATGGTTACCAAAGGGGAAAAGGTAGGGGGAGGGATAAATTAGGAATTTGGTATTAACATATACACATTACTATATATAAAATAGATAAACAATAAGGACCTACTGTATAGCACAGGGAACTATAGTCAATATCTTATAAGAGTCTATAATGGAAAAGAATCTGAAAAAGAATACATATATATAACTAAATCACTTTGCTGTACACCTGAAACTAACACAACACTGTAAGTCAACTATACTTCAATTTTATAAAGGTACTGTGGGACCTCCCTGGTGGTCTAGTGGGTAAGACTCCACTCTCCCAATACCGGGGGCCTGGGTTCAATCCTGCACGCATGCCGCAACTAAGAGCCCGTGTGCGGCAACTAAGACCTGGCGCAGCCAAAGTAAATAAATATTTTTTTTTTAGAAAAAAGGTATTGTGATTCATGTTTTCAAGTCTTCCAGTAGTATACTATATGTGCTCTCCTATAACTTTCTTTTTTGCACATTATTGTGTTTGAAAATTTCATTCGTGTTTATCCATGATGCTATAGCTTGTTCTCACTGCTGCACCGTGTTCCACTCATGTGAGTAAACCACAATGGTGGATATTTAAAAACAAACCCAAAAAACCCTTACCTCCCGAACTGATAGTATTAGGAGGTGAGGCCTTTGAGAGTTAATTAGATGAGTTCATGAAGGTGAATCCTTTGTGAATGGGATTAGTGCTCTTAAAAGAGTCTCAAGAGAGCTTTCTTCCTCTCTCTGCTCTCCTCCATGTGAGGATACAAGGAGAAGTCAGCAGTCTGTACCCTGAAGAGGCTTCTCCCCAGAACCCACCCATTCTGGCACCTCGATCTTGGACTTCTAACCTCCAGAACTGTCTGCAGATTAGTCTGGACTTCAGAACCTTCCAGAACAGAGAGATAAATGTCTGCTGTTTATAAGCCACAGAGTCTGTGATATTTTTGTTAGAGCAGCCTGAACTAAGGCAGAGTTGATGTGAACTGTTCTTGTTTTGTTTTATTATGTTTTTCTTGTCTTCGCTCCCTGTAGATCAATTATGAATGGATGGGAGCAGGATTAATGTTACCAACCACAGAACACTGACTCTCATTTAGAGGTTTTGGCTCCGAGCTGATCCAGACAGACATCCCTGTCATCATCATCATCATCACCAATCAGGAGGCCTGCAGTGCCTACCCTATCAATTTTATTTATTATATCCATGAAACATGTGTTAGTATCACCCAAACGGCACCAGGGACCTGGTCAGAGAACATATCTCAAGATATCTGCATGTTTTGAAGAGCTAATGGATTTGGTATTTTAGAAATTGCACCCAGCCTGGCAAATGCAGATGGGCTGGAGCTGTATTAAAGTGTAATAAAAATCCAATAAAACATTTGAGCAAACTCTCACATCTGTGGGCAGATGGGAGGCATTATGTAATATAGGTCATTGCTACAGCAACCTCTAACCCCCATGGCTACTGCTGTTGGGCCAAGGTTGAGTGTAAAGGGCCTCTGTGAGTTTTCTTTCTCTGTCAACATTCAGGGAAATCATGTTTAATCTCTCTAAAATGAACTATTAAAATAGAAAGGCTTTGACCCACACCCATGAAAATGATTCACAAAATACCCCAAATCTTTGACCCAGGACTCAAGGTCTCACTGCTTGTATTTGCTTGTTTTTTGAAAACATAATATTTCCATGAATACACTTTGCTACTTGCCAGATGTTTTTCTCCCTGATAAATGCACTAGATGGGAATGTTTGAGGTGGGTTCTTCCATGTAGCTTTGGAGAGTTATTTCAGAAGTGGTCAAACAATCAGTTATACAAACCACAAAATAGAATGAGAGATAGGTCTGGAATTTTAAAAAGGCTATACTCACCAGACTACGTAAATAATATGAAATTAATACTCAGAAACCCTCATTTTAAAGAGAATTTAATATATGTGTGGGTGCGGTGTGCACATAATTTTAGTGAATTCCAGAGTAACATTAGAATGTCCTCTTTCTGTCTACTGCCTAATCTTCAACTTGATATTCTAGAATGACTTTCTTCCCTGGATGGAAGTTATATCTCCTAGAGTATTAAACATTTAAGGTGAATAAATCTGGAAGGTAGAGGTTAAGGGGAAGTGGGGAATCTACTTCTACAGCATCTGAGTGAAAAACTATCAAAGAGAACTTAGGAAAGTGTGTCTGAGAGATGGAACATTTACACAAGCTTTAGGGTCAGCTATACTTGGATTCAGCCCTATCACTTTTTGGGTCATGTGACCTAGGACAAGCTCTTCAACCTTTATTACTCAATGTTCTCATCTGTAAAATGAAGATAATAATAGTACCTACTGGGACTTCCCTGGTGGTGAAATGGTTAAGAATCTACCTGCCAATGCAGGGGACACCGGTTCGATCCCTGGTCCAGGAAGATCCCACATGCCACGGAGCAACTAAGCCCATGCGCCACAACTACTGAGCCTGTGCTCTAGAGCCCATGAGCCACAACTACTGAGCCCATGTGCCACAACTACTGAGCCCACGTGCCACAACTACTGAGCCCACACACCACAACTACTGAAGCCCGTGCACCTAGAGCCCGTGCTCCACAACTAGAGAAGCCACCGCAGTGAGAAGCCCGCACACCGCAACGAAGAGTAGCCCCCCGCTCGCCACAACTAGAGAAAGCCCGCATGCAGTAACGAAGGCCCAATGCAGCCAAAAATAAATAAATAAAATAAATAAATGTATTTAAAAAAATACTACCTACCTCCTAAAACGGTTGTGAGATCTAAATGAATTACTGTATATAAAGCACTTACCACAGTGCCTAGCACACCGGTAAGTACTCAGTAAATGTTAGCAGTAATTATTGTTGTACTTCAGACCAAGGCAAAAAAAATTCAGCTAAAAAAAATTATTGTTCAACTATCAAAATCCTGAGTCCAAGCAGCAATGCCAGTGAAAATTAATGACCTCAGAATGCTCAGTAAATGTGCCATGAGTCAGTTCTTAAAAATTTTCATTAGAAGCTGGATCATTTAACACACACTGGGTTTTTCTACACAGTGATGGAAGGGGTCCTAATGTCCAGTTACTTCATGAGGTTTGAGAGGCAGGGCATCGTGTGTCCATTTTGTCAATGTGAATCAATGCAGCTCTACTGTGGGTCTAGAACTGGCAGGGGCAGCAACTGCTTCCTGATGACATGATAGTCTTCTGATTGTGACAGTTTCTTGCTCAGGGTAGTGGGTGGCTTGCTTCTATGGCTGGCAGCTTCCTGATCATAAAAGAGATGACCTCAGTAGTCCATTCTGTAGTGTAGCTTTGGATGTCATACCCGAAAGCTCAACCAAGAGTCTATTTGTTCATCCTACTGATTTCACTGAATATCCTATCATTAGAGATGGATTTTTGTGTGTTTTTTATAAAAACTGCAAAAGTACGATATTTTAACTACTATAAATACTATAAATTAAGGCTACTGTCTCTTTCCACTTAAACTTCCCCTCAGTGACATTTGTCTCCAGTGTTGATGGAGTGGCCTTAGGCATTTTGTGGATCTAGCTAAGAAGAAATTGAGTTAGGTACATATTTAGATTGGGTTAACAGACATAGTTTTGTATTTGTGATCTCTCCTAATGCCCAGTGTGTGGACTCATCCAGCTTTGTGACATGAGGGGACAGATCCAGAGGTCACATCACAGTCTGAAGGTGTCTTGCACCTTCAACTGGGTGGTGGGAGAGTCACAAAGTTTAAAATTGACAGAGCCAGAGGCTAATCCGTAGAAAACTTCAAATCTTATAGTTCATATTAAAAAAAGAGATTTGACAGTGGTTTTCTCAGTCTGACAATAGTTCTAAAACTTTACATGGCATTATCAATAATGAGTTGGAAAGATGAAAGACATTTTCTAAACTATCAATAAAACAAAATTTCAGTTACAACAAAAAGACAGAAATATCTTATTCACTCTATAAAAGTGACACTACAAAATTATTATCAAATAAAAGCAAAAATGTAAAAAAACTTTAAAGGTGCATTAAGCATTTGATTAATAAAAATACTGTATCAGTTTGCTAGATTTTGTGATGTTTGTGGTAAATGTCAGCTTCTTAGAATTTGTCATTTGTTATAATTTTCACTATGAATAAATTTTGAGTTTCATACCTAATTTGTAAAGTTGTATTTTTTTCCTAAAGAAGCTGCCAATTTTTATATTAAATTCATGCCCCCCAAACAACTAGATCCTTCTGTCAGTAATAGATCGATTGCTTAAACTAGCTAAAGTGAATTCTGTTCTCTGCAGTTGAATTCTACATGATTGGGTAATTAATATCAGGTAGGGTTGCATGCAACAAATTTTCAAGGAAATGAACTCTTGAAATTGGTTATCTCACCTGTGTGGATATGAAAGCCACGACAATCCCATTAACAACAGATGATAAATTATGCTTGCTGAGAATGAATTACCTATCAAATGGAAGCCTTGTATATCAGCTGGCTACTTGAATAACCACTTATGGTGAGAATGAGGGATAAAAGAAATGTGGGGTGAGTTGGCTAATCCTAACTGCGTTGGAGAGTTTAAAAAAAGATAAGAGCAAGCTCCATATTTAAAATTCTTAACTCAGTGCACAGATCAGAGAACTTTTATAATTACCCTAAAATAATGGTTCTCAAACTACAGCATGATTAAGAAACCCCTAAAGGGCTTGTTTAAAATACAGACTGCTGGGTCCCCAACCCCCAGAGTTTCTGATTGAGTAGATCTAAAATGGAGCCTGAGAATTTGCATTTCCGACAAGTTTCAAGGTGATGCTAATGCTGTTGGTCAAGAAACCACATTTTGAGAATCACTGGCCTCAATGAATGCTTTACCTCTTACCTGTAGGGCAGATATAACTAACTACAGATGCAACAAGTTGCTGAAATACAACTTAAATTCACAGCCTCACTTGGCCTCTTATGTGAAAGCACGTTAATTAGGAAAGAGTGGGACACTATGAAGTGGAATAAGGGTATTTGAATGGGTTTAGATGACTCTGAGTACCTGAACCTCCAAGTCCACTAAGCTTTCCATTCTAGCAAGTGTAGCCTCTCCCAATTCTATTAGATAAATCTGCCATGTTTACAGGCCCAATGTTGACTGCACCTGCAGTAATTATCTTGTAAGAAGATGCCAATTCTCCTTATGCTATACCCTTCCACACCTTATTCAATCCAGACATGGAGTCAGATCCCAGCAGACCCCAGGGGGTAAGCACAAAATCTGACAGAAGAGGAGAAATCTTACACAAAAAAATAGTCTTAAGATTTTGCTAAGTTGTATTAATAAAAACCTAGATAAATTGTTGCAGTCACTGTGGAAAACAGTATGGAGGCACCTTAAAAAACTGAAAATAGAGCTATCATACAATCCAGCAATCCCACTCCTGGGTATATATCCAGAAAAGATGACCACTCTAACTTGAAAAGACATATGTACCCTAATGTTCATAGCAGCACTGTTTACAATAGCCAAAACACAGAAACAACCCAAGTGCCCACCTACAGATGGTTGGCTTAAGAAGATGTGGTATACATTTACAATGGAATATTACTCAGCCATAAAAAAGAATGAAATACTGCCATTTGCAGCAACATGGATGGATCTGAGAATATTAAATTTAGTAAAGTAAGACAGAGAAAGACAAATATTATATGTCACTCATATAGTATTTTTATATAGATTCATTTGTATTATTTTGGAATCTAAAAAATAATACAAATGAATCTATAAAAAAAAGCAGAAACAGATTCACAGACATGGAAAACAAACTTATGGTTATCAAAGGAGAAAGGGAGGAGGGAAGGGATAAATTAGGAGTATGGGAATAACAGATACAAACTACAGTACCTAAAATAGATAAGCAACTATATTCAATTACCTTGTAATAACTTCTAATGGAAAATCATCTAAAAATATATATATATATAACTGGATCACTTTTCTGTACACCTGAAACTAATGCAAAATTGGAAATCAACTATACGTCAATAAAAAATAAACTCATTGGGCTTCCCTGGTGGCGCAGTGGTTGAGAGTCCGCCTGCCGATGCAGGGGACACGGGTTCGTGCCCCGGTGTGGGAGGATCCCACATGCCGCGGAGCGGCTGGGCCCGTGAGTCATGGCCACTGAGCCTGCGCGTCCGGAGCCTGTTGCTCCGCAACGGGAGAGGCCACAACAGTGAGAGGCCCGCGTACCGCAAAAAAAAAAAAAAACTCATTAAATTTCTAAAAGTTAAATAAATAAATAAATACCGAGAGAATTCTGAGAGCGATAGTTGAGGATGAATTTATCAACACGGATGCTTTTACCAGAGATTCTGGATTCAGTGTCCCAGTTCACAGAGTGGAAGTAATCTAAAGTGTCCACTCATTTGGTTAACTGAAGGTGAACTCAACAGTGGCCTACACTAAATAAAGTTAGGTACTAGAAATTCCTTGATATAAGGTAGAGAAAAGTTTTCAGAGACTTTGGGAGGTAGGGATGTTGGAGAAAATTTAACACGCTTGACTTAGCCACCCACAGCTGTGAGCCTTGAAAGGGCTCGGAGGACCCTCTTTACCGAAACATTGAAAATCACTGCAGCCTCATTTTTTGCAGGCTGGGGATCAAGGCAGCGGATATTTCCCCAGAAATAGAATCCTGAGTTAAATAAGTTTGAGGCCATCCCAGAGTAGCAAAGACCATGTAGCAGCAGGTAGCAACTAGAGGTAAAGGAGTAGACTCATTACATAAAAACCAGACTTTGGGGACAGTCAGAACAGCTTGCCCTATTCTCCATACCCCCCAGCAAAGTCAAAGAGCCTCTTTGACTGTTAAATGGCGGCCTGACTTGTGTCAAAATGATAGGGAACCAAGGGTGCTGGCCCAATTCCCAGATCTGAAGACCAGAATCCCACGAATGAGGAAGTCAGGATCACCTGAAGAAGAAAGCTGAGACACGGCCACAGGTCCATACTATAAATACGCCACCGAGGCTGCCCCAAAGGCACCGGCTGGTATTCACTAGTACACCCGTGCCCTGGGAAAAGGGAACTACCCAGATCTTTATCTAAAGAATTATTGGGCTCTGGCTCTGGGTAAATCCTAATCCCTGGGATCCTATATTGCTCCTGTGGTCAACTATTAAGAAGGGAAACTTACTGTGGTCAAGTGATACATGGAATTTTGATCCAAAGTCAATCTCTCACTGGGCCCAGTGTGTTCCTGAACGCATCTTGTGGTTATGTCCCTATTCCTGTACGCAGATTTGAAAAAAAAAAAATTGACAACTAGAAGAATCCTCACTTAGCTTCCTGACCTGTGGAGTGATGGCTATTATCTGGTAGGAAAGCCAAAAGGAAGCTTCCGGAACCACCAGACCTTTCCACAACAGCAAACCAAAGGTAGTACCACATCTCTAAGAGGAATCACAGAGATCAGTGATTAGATATTAGTAATTTATATTCTGCCAATCAGATGAACTCAACAAGATTTGGGACATAGAAGTAAAGCAGAGCCTGCATTCTGTGCTCTGTGCTCTCTGCTGGCAAGCATGATCATGCAGTGTGTGCTGGCCAAGTCCCAGGGGCTAGTCATGAGCTTTGCAGGTGTCAAGAGCCAGGGCAAGGTATCTGTTTTGTTGGTGTGGATCGCAGCAGACATGGCTTTGATCTGGATCCAGCAGCGATAGCAGTAGCTTTCTGATCGTGACAGTTTCCTGATTATGACGGTTACTTGCTGTGACAACTTTCTGACTCTGGCAATATGATTCTGGAGCCAGCAGCTCCCTGATCATAGAAGAGGCAGCAGCTCCTTTGCTGGCCCAGTTCTGTGATATGGGGGAGTCGTTTCTTAAAGCACAACCTAGAGGTTTTAGCCTTCTCGATAATTCTAAAGCCATTAAATAATTTCTAATAAGTGTCTTTCTGCTTCATAGTTAGAATAGATTCTTTTCCTCAGAAATGAACCCTGACTGAGACAGAGCACATGCATGTAAGTTTCTCCAGGGTATATACCCAGGAGTGTAATTATTGGGTCATGGTATACACAGTCGGCCCTCCATATCCATGGGTTCCACATCCATGCATTCAACTAACCACAGATCGAAAATGTCACCTCCCCCATTCCAGAAAATTCCAAAAAGCAAAACTTGAATTTGTCACACACCAGCAACTATTTATACAGCTTTTACAAGGTATTAACAACTATTTACATTGTATTAGGTATTACAAGTAATCTAGAGTTGATTTGAATTATACAGGAGGATGTGCATAGGTTTTATGCAAATACTAGGCCGTTTTATATAAGGGACTTAGGTGTCCACAGATTTTGGTATCTGCTGGGGTCCTGGAACCAATCTTCACCAGAACCGAGGGACAATTGTATACATTTTAAACTTTACTAGATATTACCAAAATGTTCTCCAAACCATTGTACCAATTTATGTACCCAACAGAAAATTCCATCAAAATTTGTCATTGTCGTTTTAATTTTTGTTAAATTGATGGGTGCAAAAAATTATCTTGTTTTAATTTGCAATTACTGATTACTTATTTTTTCATATGTTGATTGGTTATTCAAAAGGGAACAAATTCACTGAACTTGTTCATTTTTGTGTTGAACTGCTTATTTCTTTATTGAGTTATGTGAGTTCTTTATATATTATGGTTACTAAATCTTGACTATGGCAAATGCCTTCTATCTAGTGGCATGCCTTTTCATTTTTTTTTTTTTTTTTTGCGGTACGCGGGCCTCTCACTGTTGTGGCTTCTCCCGTTGCGGAGCACAGGCTCCGGACGCGCAGGCTCAGCGGCCATGGCTCACGGGCCCAGCCGCTCCGCGGCATGTGGGATCTTCCCGGACTGGGGCACGATCCCGTGTCCCCTGCATCGGCAGGTGGACTCTCAACCACTGCGCCACCAGGGGAGCCCATTTATTATTTTACGTTTTTGACCTTCAACTTAAATAGCTGTCGTTCATACTGGTTAAAAAGTAATGACTACACATAATTCAACAAGTAGATCAGTGGATACTGAAACCCATTTTTTAAACTTATGTTTTCATGACCATACCATTCTGTCTCAAAGAAAAAGCCATATTATAAAATGACACTTTCAATCTGTTTATCTGAGTCTACTACTTTCCTTCAGTCCCGAAAAGTGTACGTGTATGGACTTGTGCATATCCAATTCTTCTTTCTATTTGCTTTACCTCCAAGTAACCTATTTTAAGAGTAAGTCTGTTTTTCATTTAAATTTAAGAATGATCCCCCTTTATGCAAAGCACTCCATAGAACTGACTCATTTAATACTCACAACATCCATATGAAGAAGGTATAATAAATACAGATTTGGTTTTCATCCTCGGTTTCTGTCACAGAGCTCCTAAAACCTTTGTAATTTCCTGAGTAACAAGGGTGATAAGAGCATCTTTTGTTATAATATTTGGGCTTTGTACAGAGTTCCTAAAACTCCTGGAATTTCCTAAGTGGTAGAAGTGTCTTTTGCTGTTAATAACAAGACCTTTGATCACACCCGAATCTACATACTTCCCCTCAGGATGCGGCTGGTCACCAGAAAGCCTAAGTGAAAATGGTCAGCCTCAGCCACCAATCTTTCAGAAGGGGTGGGAGGTGAGCTGGGGCTGGAAATTAAGACCCTATAAAAAACTCTTTAATGAAGAGACTTGATGAGTTACCATGTTGGCAAACCTCAACTCCACAGGGACAGGAGCTCCTAAACTCAGGACCCTTTCAGACCTCACTTATGGACCTCTTCATCTGGCCATTCCTCTGTTTCCTTTATAATAAACTGATAAACATAAGTAAATGTTTTACTGGAGTTTTGTGAGCCATCGTAGCATATTATCAAACCTGAGGAGGGGATGGTGGAAACCCCTGATTTGTAGCCAAGTCAGACAGAAGTTGTGGGTACCCTAGGGATCCACCACTTGTGACTGGTATCTGAAGTGGGGGCAGTCTTGCTGGACTGAGCCCTTAACCTGTGAAGTCAGTGCAAACTCTGGGCAGTGAGTGTCATAACTGAGTTAAATTGTAGGACACCCAGTAGATGTCCACTGGAGAACTGAGTTGCCTTGTTATGGGAAAAAACCCACACACATCTAGGGACAGAAGTGATCTGTGTGAGACGGTAGAGAAACAGTGATTTCCCAGAAGTAGGTGTACTATTATTTCATGCTCATTATAAAGAAGAGGAAAAGGAGACACAGAGCTTAAGTAACAGGGCCAGGCCCACCCTGTTAATAAATGGCCAGACTGAGGCTTGAATCCATGCAACGTGGGTTCACTTTCCCTTTGTAACCAGTACAACTCTATAGCCTCTCATTAAACTAATGGTCACAGGAATTCATAGTTACAACTGAAGACGAGTATTTACAAAGAAGGCGGACAAGGAGCTAGGAGAATATTTAACAAGAGGACAGGACCTAATCTGGAGGGAGTGGACAGGTAGTTAGGAAAAGTGGCCTTGAAGAGAAACATTTAAGCTGAAATTTGAAAGGTGAGCAGGGTTTATTTCCATGAAAGTTATTTTCTTTTTTGACAAGAGTGCGGGGACAGTGGAAAGAACTTTCTAGGAAAAGGGTAAATGCAAGAGTACAGTGGTGCCTTTGAGGAAGCCCGTGCCGCTGGAACTCAGACAGAGGCAGAGAGTGTGGTGTGAGCTGAAATGGGAGTGGGGGCCTAGTGGCCCAGGTCAGACTGGGCATGGGGGCCCTGGCAAGGGATTTGGACATGATCCTTCACCTCCACCGAGTTTTAAGCCAGAAGCGATATGACAATTTGTGGTTTTCAAAAGGTGTGTTGAATACGTTAAAGAAGGCATAATACTAAAATTTCATTCAGAAAGGAAAATTTTTAGTAAAGAGCTCCCTAAATAATTACCTTTATTAAAATTTCTCTGAGAGGCTGTAAATGTATCATCAAAATTTAAATTTCATGTGGAACCAGAATAATAGAGAACAAAGAGAATAGCCTTGGGAGAATTCATATCAGACTTTCATCCTAGTTGTTCAGATTACTCACTACACGATTCAAGGCAAGTTATGTCATTGCTATGGGTCTCAACGTCCTCATCAGTGAAATAGGAATAGTATTTACTTGTAGGCTTTGGTTAATACAATTTGTCTACCAACAGGAGCCCTCTAAGACTTAGAAATCTGGTTGAATTTGGCCCAGCTCTTCAGCCTGTGACCACTGAAAGCCCTTCCCACAACTTCTTGTAACTTTCCATGGCTCACAGCCATAATTATCTCTACTTTGATATTTCTGCACCCACCAGGCAACCTCAGCAGGTCAATCTGGAGGGAAGCCCAGCCCCTTTGCAGGCTCACCAAGTTTCCTGACCCAGATGTTGCATCAATTTCACAAATGTACTTGAGATTTGGAGGAAAGGGCTCACAGGGAGGGCTGACTACATTGAGCCCCGTGGTCTCCCACCATCTCATTGGTTCTGCCTCCTGTCTGCCTATTTTCCTAGTCCACTTTTCTCTCTGGTTCAACAATAATGACCAAACCCAAACAAAACAAAACAAAACAAACCCTCTCTCCACTTACTAAGAGTAGTTCCGCCCCACCTACATCCTCTCACTGTCTCACCTTACCAGTCATTGCAGTATTTTTCTAGAAAGACAGATTTTTCAGATGAATTCTGGTGAATTACATTTTCTTAGTGAACTACATGAAAATTTCAGAATCACTAAGTATAGATGGTAGTTGCTATTATCAATATTTTTATTATGATTATTCATTGGTACAGATATTCTGTTTCTTTTTTAAAAAATGCCTTTAATTCTTCAGTGTTTAGGTTTAGGAAACATCCTCTTCTCAGAGTCTCTCTGATGCAAACCAGAGGATGAGTGCATTAGTTAGCCTTGTTGCCTAAACAAGGAAACTCAGTTGATAACGGCTTACAAAACCAAGGTTTATTTTTTTCATTGACATTTCACGGGAACTCCAGGTCCACTGCAGCTGTGTTTTTGGCAGTGGGTAGGCTGTGGCTCTGCTCCGTGAGTCCTTACATTCTGGAACCCAGGCTAAAGCAGCAGCTACTGCATCAGACATGCCAATCTCACAGCAGAGGGGAAAGAAGTCCAGAGTCAAACACACAATGACTCTCAAGCCTTCTGCTTGAACATGACGTATGCGATGCCCACTCACATCCTATTGGCTGAAGAAGTCCCATTGCTAAGCTCAATGTCAATGAGATAAAGTGGAGAGACTGAACACAGAAGTGGATAATGGCCAGACCTATGCAATAAAGCTCTGACCTCCAACCCCGGCAGCAACCAGCCCAGGAAGCCAAACCACAACATTGTAGCAATTGGCTCCACATGGACAGCACTTGGTCAACGACTGCCAGAATTTTTTTGCCCCTGCTTCCAACTCAGGATTAACCAGAGAAGCCAAATGTCCTCGCAAACCAATCACATAACTTTCCCCATTTCCGGTGAGCCTGCCTCCAGCTTCTCCCAGCCAACAACCTCAATCAGCATACCTGAAGCCTTCCCTTTCGTTCACTATAAAATAGCTCTCCTACTCCCCTGCCTGCCCTTGACTCTCTGCCAAATGCAAGTGATGGAGGCTGACTGCTTTGCTATGTAACAAACTCTGAATAAATAGCCTCTGTTTGTTCGTTCTCCTCTGGGTGGTCTTTGCTTATTTCCACAAAATACACCCCTCCTACGGTGGCAGGGGAGGGTGGGAAGGGTTCCTGCAAATCACACGGCAATGAGTGAGGATGAATGAATCATCTTCTTTGAGGAAACGGAGAGTAAATAGAGGGGGGACAATGGCACAGTCTGCCACAGTTTAACCTCTGAATTACAGAGAGTTGCCTTCCTCCCCGGCACATGCACAATTCCATCCGATTGTGAAGCACACTTGAAGTCCAGAATCTCCTAATACTTTCTATTCCACACCTGGGTATGTCTAGTCTTTCTTCAGAGACATGGACCAAAACACAAGTTAACGTACATAAGACATAGTAGTAGCTCAGAAATAAGATCAGTAAGAAACCCTCTTCAGAAAGACAGGGAGATACATAGCAGTCACTTACCAGGAGCAATGCCACTATCCAGGGCAAAATGTTGCAAAGGCCTCCTCCTCCATGGGGAAGAAGCCTCCTGGACTCAGCACTAGTTCTACTTCCTGGAAGTCATTCTCCGGTCCACTTTCTACATAGCTCTTGCCTCTGCCCTCCCAGATGACTTTCTTTTGTCACTATCCTCCTTGACTACATCTGCAGAGGCCACCGGACCATCTGTCCCCCTTTTGTGGCTGAGCATTGCTAAAGAAAAAGTTATTCTGACACTGGTTAAAATGGTGAGGAAGACTTTATTTGGGACTATTTCGATAGTCGTCAAGACTATTGCAGTAGGGGAGAGAAATTGGGCTCAACCTGAATACAGCAAGGACAAGTAGGGATTTAGAGTCAATAAACAGAATGAGGGGGGTCAGTGGGTGGAAAATTACTAAGAGGAAGACAGCAAGAGTAGGGGGATTCATGCTAAACCGACTTAACAGGCTTCTTGCTGAAGGCAAGCCAGGGTGATCAGATAGCAAGAGTAGGGGGATGAGGAATTATTTCATCCAGATATTGAGGGCGATCAGATATCAAAAATGGCTGGAATTCTCACTAGAGTTGCGGGTGAGGAGGGGAACCAGGCAAAAAGAGAGGCTCCTAAGGGTCTTTGTCAGCATCCTTCTCAGCCTGCTTTCTGCCTGTAGACATTCAGGGACCCAAAGGTTTGCTTTTATGAACGGTCTTTTTTAAAAATTCAAGCTGGTGGCTCCTTTGACAATCTCTTTGCCTCTCTGTTTCTCTCTCCTCCCCGCCACACACACCACACTGTTGGCTTTATATTTATTTGATTCCAGTTAGATCCATGTGCCATTGGCCTCACTTACAGTTTTTTTCAAGACCCACCCCCCGCACCTGCCCTTACCAGTGGTTTGAGCTTACCGATCTTTTATTGGAGAGACATGCCCTTATCTCTTTTCTCTGATCCATTCTGTCCAGTTGAGAGGATTTATTTGCAGGGAGGGGGACACCATAATACATTTAGAGGTTTTTGTTTGTTTGTTCGCGGTATGTGGGCCTCTCACTGTTGTGGCCTCTCCCGTTGCGGAGCACAGGCTCCGGACGCGCAGGCTCAGCGGCCATGGCTCACGGGCCCAGACGCTCCGCGGCATGTGGGATCCTCCCGGACCGGGGCACGAACCCGTGTCCCGTGCATCGGCAGGCGGACTCTCAACCACTGCGCCACCAGGGAAGCCCCATTTAGAGGTTTTAACAAGGGATGTGGTAGCCATGCCCCTTGATTTATTCTTTGACCCAAGATTAAGTTTTAATCGGCTGCTGTTACTACTCAAAGCATTTCTAAATTTTATCTTTTTTTTTTTTTTTTTTTTGCGGCATGCTGGCCTCTCACTGCTGTGGCCTCTTCCGTTACGGAGCACAGGCTCCGGACGCGCAGGCTCAGCGGCCATGGCTCACGGGCCCAGACGCTCCACGGCACGCGGGATCCTCCCGGACCAGGGCACGAACCCGCGCCCCGTGCATCAGCAGGCGGACTCCCAACCACTGTGCCACAACAGAAGCCCATCTAAATTTTACCTTTTACTGGTTGATGGGAGAAACAGTTACATATTTCAAGCCTGCCAGTCTCAACACTTCTAAATTCTCTTTTTCCTCTCATCCCTGTTTGGCCAATTCTTTTCTGAGCTCATTTCTTCTTTACAGTTATTTGTCAAATATGTCTACCAGCAGCCATAGCACTTCAGTGACATTCTGTTTCACCACATCTTAACCGAATGTCATAGGTACATTGAACGTCTGCCTTCAAATTACTGTGGATAGCCATTACACCACTCCCTATCATAGACTGCCATTGTTTTCCCTGTCTTTAATTAAAATTTCCTGGCTATACACTGGCCAGAAGCCAATGCCACAGAAGTAGAGAATGGACTTGAGGACACGGTGCGGGGAGGGGGAAGCTTGGGCAAAGTGAGAGAAGCATCGACATATATACACTACCAGATGTAAAACAGACAGCTAGTGGGAAGCAGCAGCATAGCATAGGGAGATCAGCTCGGTGCTTTGTGACCACCTAGAGGGGTGGGATAGGAAGGGTGGGAGGGAGGTGCAAGAGGGAGGGGATATGGGGATATATGTATGCATATGGCTGATTCACTTTGTTGTGCAACAGAAACTAACACAAAATTGTGAAGCAACTATACTCCAATAAAGATGTATAAAAAAAAAAGAAGTCAATGCCACTTCCCTTAGGATTTTTGTTAGGCAGCATTTCGTGGTTTGTACCTAGTCAGCTTTGCTATAATAACAAATGATCCCTCAAATCTCTAAAATATAAAATATTTTTATAAAATATTATAAAATAAAGGCGTATAAAATAAAGGTTTATTTAGCACTAGTGTTACATGTAGGCTGCAGATAGGTTGTGAGTCTACTCCAAAGACTTCTCATTCTGTGACCCAGGCTGGAGAAGCAGCCCCTATACAAGATATGCCATCCTCATGGTACAGGGAAGACCAAGTTATAATTGCTGACCATTTAATGCCATTTAGCACATCTGCTCAAGTATAATATGACCGGCCAAAGGAAGTCATGTGGCCAAACCTAATACCAATGGGACAAGGAAGAATACTCCTTGATGAGTGGGAACTTCAGGGTAAAAATGTACAATCTTCTCACAAGGAAAGGAGACTAAATAATTGGAGAATTCAAAAAATGCATCACATTGGTAAAGAAGAGAATTGTTTGAGAAATGTGTTTTCTCTCTTGATATTGGCAAACCAAAAGAATTAATAGAAGAGTTAAAAATCACCACTAAAACTCTGATAAATGGGGCTTCCCTGGTAGCGCAGTGGTTGAGAGTCCGCCTGCCGATGCAGGGGACATGGGTTCGCGCCCCAGTCCGGGAAGATCCCACATACTGCGGAGGGGCTGGGCCCATGAGCCATGGCCACTGAGCCTGCACATCCGGAGCCTGTGCTCCGCGACGGGAGAGACCGTGACAGTGAGAGGCCTGTGTACCGCAAACAAAACAAAACAAAAAAACAAAACAAAAAAATACTTTGATAAGGAGAAGAAGAAAAAAATAGACTCTGTGATTTCCTTTTGCTATTGATTGCTTTCACTCCCTCCCTAGTCATACATAAAGTGTAATATGTCATATGGAATAAAAGAAAAAATGTTCCCTATCAACTCTGCTCACTTTGCATTCCTAAGACTAGCAAGACCAGGGGACACTGGGTGGCAATGGAAGGGTAAGATTATAGAGTTCATGTTTTAGGGACATAAGCCTATTCTTCCCTCCTACAACTTATTAACTTTCACCAGCAGACCAGGCCAATTCCTGGAATAGCATGCAGATAATAAGGCCATGTCTACCCTTCAAAAATAAAAGTTCTCAAAGTATAAGTGTAATCTGCGTACAGATCAGTAGCTAAGTGCCCAATTTCCCTCTGTGTTAGTCTTTTCCTATGGTCCAGTTTTGGGAGCAGACTCAATCTTCTTGAACAGGGCAGCTGTTAGTTTATATGTACCTTTGTGCCAAAGAGGGGAAAAAGGTGTCTTCTCAAGGTGGACAAATTAGAAAAAGCACCATTTCTTTTTTTAAATGCCCCTCTTCCCCACCTGGTGAATTAGTAAAAGATGCCCCTGTGGGAGAGCACATGGCTTAACTGAAGAAAGTACATTTGTGGGATGAAAAAAATGCACCCCTGGCTCCCAGCAAATGCAGCCCTCAGCCAGGGTTCCGGCTTGGCAAGTGCAACGTGGCTTTGATTGCAACCCCCACTCACCTCCCAGAACAGGCGCCTTTGTTCAGTGCACAAAAACACAATTATGAGTGACAGTCCTGCATTTGACATTGAGCATGGGATGCAAAACTCTCATGTAAAACTTGTCCAAATGAACATTTTCCCCCAATAAATTTCATTCTCAGCTTCTGCAGACCAGCGTTGACTGGTTTAATTTAACTCCCCACTGACATGAGCTGGTCACTTGCGTCCATTCTCTTTTGAGAAAGGAGCCTTAGGTAACTTAGTGGTGTGGGCACGATAAGACCTTTCTCTTCCACGGAGGTAACATGTCGTGTTTAGAGCCCTCCAATGGGGGCTATATGCTTCCTTAATGCAGAAAGAAGCTGGTAAGCTGGGGTTTTTAGGTTTTGTTTTTTTTTCACTCTCTCTGTCTCTCTTTCATTATCATTTTGCATTTTCTTCTCCTTTCTGGTTTGATCCTCCATGTTCAGATCTTTACCTTTTCTTGCCAACTGCCAGCAACAGTATACTTGAAAATGTTGCAAGATTTTCTCCAGACACCTGCTCTCAAGGACCACGTGTAGACTTGTCCAGTAAACCACCTCTCATTAGAGAGATTTGCCATATGCTATTATAAAGAAGTCATTCTTCAACCCCTTTGCTTCACACAGCATCATACTCAGCAGGGCAAATGTACAGATTATTTCATGTTTCACAACACTCACAAATGGAGTTTTAACAAAAAATGATCAACAAACTCACACTATTTACTTTTGGGAGAAGCCAGTGTCAAAGCATTGCAGCAGCCTGAACTGTAACGTGAGTTCTAATTTTTCACGTTTGAACAGTATCCACTCTGGCGATGTGTGTGTTCAAAGTGCAGAAAGAGTGGCTGGTGACTTGTTTTTCTTAAAATATACCTCCACACAGTAGAAGCAGTCATGAATAATCTAGGGCCACTCATCAGAAGCCACACAAAGTATGTAAAATGGAAAATACAAATAAATACATCAATGTCTGAAAAGACTGCTCAGTTCCCAGATTTATCAGTATGATGTGAAATTTTATTTTTTAAATAATACCTTTTTGGGGAAAACTTTGTTAAAATTAAAGAAATTCATCCATTCACCTAGCGGACTAGAATCAATGTGGTTGGCGATTTCAATGTAACTAAATTGACTTTCTATGGCTTTAATAAGATAGTTATAAATTCCACTGCACTGTGGTCCTTTTGAGGATTCTACGAGCAACTTAGGTAGAGACGAGCACTCTCCAGGTCTCGTCCTTCTCAACTTTATTTGGTGTGAAGATAAAAGAGAAGGATGTTTTCACTTACAAGTAACAGAGATCTCAAATCAGATTAGCCGGAATACTAAAAAATAGAAATTATTTCACATATTAAAAGGTCCAGAAATCGCAAGGTCTGTAAGATTGGTTAAGTCAGTGGCTAATGACGTTATCAGTTCTCTCCATCTGTCCACTATTGTTGGCTTTATTCTCAGGCTGGTTACAAGATGACTTAGGCAGATCCAGAGTTTGAGTCCTCATAAAATACAGATGATGATTTTTCTCTTCTGTGGATCTCTCTTAGGAGCAAGAAAATGTGTCCTAGAAGCTTCCCCAGAAGCTTCTACACCTCATTCCTAACCCACCATTGGCAAAAGGAATGGGATTACCCTTCAATAGACCAGACCCACTGTTGGAGCTGGGGAGGCACCAGTTATCCCCTGGCTCATGGCTCCATGGTTTTGGGGGCAATACTTTCACAAAATTGGGTTCTGATAGAAAAGAAGGAAGAAAATAGATGCTGAATAGCTAAATCTGCAAGTAGCTTTATTAATCTTAGTAAAAGTGCCTCCAAAACTACTACTAAAATCTGATTATGAAA
The DNA here is from genome assembly GCF_003031525.2 of Neophocaena asiaeorientalis asiaeorientalis. NCBI lineage: Eukaryota > Metazoa > Chordata > Mammalia > Artiodactyla > Phocoenidae > Neophocaena > Neophocaena asiaeorientalis. Next base: position 3,786,741 of record NW_020185337.1, on the reverse strand, counting down.
ACAAAAGCTCTATCTTCTCAAGAGGTTGTCTAGTTCCTTCATGAGGTTTAATACTAAAAAGAAAAAAAGAAAAATCCTATAAATTCTTAGAGATGTACTTATAGAGCCCGTCAACCTCAAAACTAAGAAATTTCTCACTCATTATCTTTAGAGTAGATATTATGGTTCCTTTTAATTGCTGGATACTCACCACAGAGAAAGCTAAGTGGATTTATGGTCAATATGAACACTTACTGAGAGTCTAAAAAATTATGGATCTTCTCAAAAGATAAGGGAAACATTTCCAGCTTATTGTCATATACGATTTTTTCTGACACTATGTCTACAGACCCACATATTTTTGGATCAACGTGTAAGTACTCCACAAGTTTTTTAAATAGTCTAACATCTTGCTACTCAAAATATATTCCTTGGACCAGTAGCACCAGTGTCATCTGGGAGGCTGTTTGCAATGCAAAATCTCAGGCGCATCCCCAAACCTACAGAATCTACATCTTAACAAGATTCCCGGGAGAGTCACTGGCACATTAAAGTTTGAGAAACACGACCCCAGGCTGGGCCTAGAGTGGAAGTTACAGTATGTAGCTCTACTAGGGTAAAAAGGGTTTTGCTGAGAGAATTTCCTTTAAGGGTCTTTTATTCCTAAAGGAGATTAAAGTACTATATATATTTGGGCTCAGCTTTGAAGATTTGAGACAAACCCTCCCTTAGTGGGCAAATTCAGAAGAGCCAAAAAAGGAGACAAAGGAGATAGCAGTGTTGAAAAGGCAGAAGAAAAGCAAGAATATTTACACATATCAAGGGAAGAGAATGCTTCGAAACAGACTTCATTAAAAGTTATAGAGAAGTCAAGAAGGGGACATTAAGAATTGATGATTAGATGACTATTTGTGACTGTAAGAATGCAATACTGGTACAGGGGTGGTATAGGAATTGGATGCTATGGAGACAAACGACAAAGTTTTAAGCAATGCAGAGGTAGTTGTTTAGTGTTCATGAGAATCAGACTGTCCAAGTTTTAACACTGATTTCATCCTTTAAAAGCACTGCAACTGGGACTTCCCTGGTGGTGCAATGGTTAAGAATCTGCCTGCCTCAGTGGAACAGGGTAGAAATCCCAGAGATAAACCCACGTGCATATGAGCACCTTATCATTGATAAAGGAGGCAAGAATATACAACGGAGAAAAGACAGCCTCTTCAATCAGTGGTGCTGGGAAAACTGGACAGCTATATGTAAAAGAATGAAATTAGAACACTCCCTAACACTATACACAAAAATAAACTCAAAATGGATTAAAGACCTAAATGTAAGACCAGACACTATAAAACTCTTAGAGGAAAACATAGGAAGAACACTCTTTGACATAAATCACAGCAAGATCCTTTTTGACCCACCTCCTAGATAAATGGAAATAAAAACAAAAATAAACAAATGGGACCAAATGAAACTTAAAAGCTTTTGCACAGCAAAGGAAACCATAAACAAGACAAAAAGACAACCCTCAGAATGGGAGAAAATATTTGCAAACAAAGCAACTGACAAAGGATTAATCTCCAAAATTTATAAGCAGCTCATGCAGCTCAATATCAAAAAAACAAACAACCCAATCCAAAAATGGGCAGAAGATCTAAATAAACATTTCTCCAAAGAAGATACACAGATTGCCAACAAACACATGAAAGGATGCTCAACATCACTAATCATTAGAGAAATGTAAATCAAAACTACAATGAGGTATCACCTCACACCGGTTGGTCAGTCACTACTGGGTCACTACTGGGCATATACTTCAGTGTTCACTGAAGCACTATTTACAATAGCCAGGACATGGAAGCAACTAAGGTGTCCAATGACAGATGAATGGATAAAGAAGATGTGGCACATATATACAATGAAATATTACTCAGCCATAAAAAGAAATGAAATTGAGTTATTTGTAGTGAGGTGGATGGACCTAGAGTCTGTCATACAGAGTGAAGTAAGGCAGAAAGAGAAAAACATATACTGTATGCTAACACACATATATGGAATATAAAAAAAAAAAGGTTCTGATGAACCTGGGGCAGGAGAAGAATAAAGATGCAGACATAGAGAATGGACTTGAGGACACGGGGAGGGGGAAGGATAAGCTGGGACAAAATGAGAGAGTAGCATGGACATATATACACTACCAAATGTAAAATGGGTGGCTGAAGGGAAGCAGCTGCAGAGCACAGGGAGATCAGCTCAGTGCTTTGTGACCACCTAGAGGGGTGGGATAGGGAGGGTGTGAAGGAGATGCAAGAGGGTGGGGATATGGGGATATATGTATACATATAGCTGATTCACTTTGTTATACAGCAGAAACTAGCACACCACTGTAAAGCAATTATACTCCAATAAAGATGTTTAAAAAAAAAAAAAAAAAGAATCTGCCTGCCAATGCAGGGAACACGGTTTCGATCCCTAGTCCAGGAAGATCCCACATGCCATGGAGCAACTAAGCCCGTGCGCCACAACTACTGAGCCTGTGCTCTAGAGCCCTCGAGCCACAACTTGTGCTGCAACTACTGAAGCCTGCGTGCCTAGAGCCCGTGCTCTGCAACAAGAGAAGCCACCACAATGAGAAGCCCAAGCACCACAATGAACAGTAGCCCCCGCTCACAACAGCTAGAGAAAGCCTGCACACCGAAACGAAGACCCAGTGCAGCCAAAAATAAATAAAATTAAAAAAAAAAAATTTCAATATTACTTTAAAAACAAAACAAACAGAAAACAACACTGCAAGTTTGGGCAAATTGTTTAATCCTTCTGTCCCAATCAAATAAGGATAATACAATAATAACTACATTATAAGTTGTTATAAAGACAAAGTAAAGACCTTGTCACATAGTAAGTGTTCAATAAATATTAGCTATTATTAAAATCACACACAAAAAATAAAGTTTGAGAAGCACTGCTATAAGGTATATACAGTCACTCCCTTGCCTCCTGGTGCATAGAGGATACATATACAGAATATGAACTCTAGCAACTACAATATACTAAAACCCACATCATTTTAGCTTCAAACTTGAGAAACCAAGAAATGAGTATCATGGACTCAGACAACAAAATTCTTGTTCATCTCTTATCTCTGTTCCATTAATCCAAGTATCAAGATTCCATTTAAACTCATTGACTTATACGTGAAAGATGCCAGCAAAATGCCTGATCCCTTCTTCTGATCACATAAACGTCTGGACATTTGGACATGGGTTTAATGGTCCACAGTGGGAAGACTAAAGGTCAGAACTTGCTTGGAATCATTTATATAAATGTTGGCACTATTTCCATCAAATACGGACTCAGGGCAATATGGAGGCCAAGGCATGGCTGGTGCCCAGTAAATATTCCCCTGTTAATTTTTTTAAGTGATAATAAGGCTAAAGTTACAGACTGAAGTTTGTTGCTACGGTTTGATCATTTGGACAAGTACAGTATGTTCAGAGGTTTATCTACCCCACAGTTAGCACACTCCCCTTCTTGGCATTTCTCTCATTTCCTCGAAAAGCCTTTTCTAGAGAAACTTTAGATCAGAAGCCAAAGAAAATTCAGCTCAATTTGCCCTGCTCCCCATGGAGCTCCCAATGACTGAAGGCTTTCATTCCCTTCTCTCCCACATTAATGCTGGCTGTGCCTTAGCCACTATTGGTGTTTCCCTAGGTTTCATAGTGAGAAAGCAGTGGATTTGCTGGTCTGGTCTAGACTAAGTTAGTAGGCTGCTGTTTCATTTTCATGGGTATTTGTTTTGCTTTTCTTTGTTTGATGTTGTAGCTGTTTTGTTTTACTGCACTCTGTTGATGAAAAATATAACCAAATATGAATAAAGGTATGGTCAAATCTACAAGTATAACATCTACAAATATGTAGTCCCCAACACCTTACCTCCCCATGCCCCTTTACCTTTTATCTGTTCTTTGTCAACTTTTCCTCCCACATCCATGGCTTTTATAATATTTCATTTTTCTCCTACCCTCAGTCCTAACCCTACTGTCTGAACAATGACCTTGTCTCCTGCTTCATAGAGACATGCGAGGCTTCCAGGTGAGACTTCTTTGGGCTCTGACCCACCCACTCCAATTTCTATACACCCCTATTTAACTTCCTTTCTTCAGTTTCTTCATATCCCATTTCCAGACTCATTCTTTTACCTCTACTCTTGATCGTTTCTGTAGTAGGTGGAATGGCAGCCGCCTAAAAAGATATGTCCATGTCCTAATCTCTGAAGTGTGAATGTCACCTTATTTGAAAAAAAGGGTCTTCAAAGATGTGATTAAGTTAAGGACCTTAATATGTAGGTTCCTCAAAAAACTAAAAATAGAGTTGCCATATGATCCAGCAATCCCACTCCTGGGCATATATCTGGAGAAAACTCTAATTTGAAAAGATAACTGCACCCCTATGTTCATAGCAGCACTAATTACAATAGCCAAGACATGGAAGCAGCCTAAATGTCCATCGGCAGATGAATGGATAAAGATGTGGTATGTGTGTATATATATATATATAAACATCACTCAGCCATAAGAAGAATGAAATAATGCCATTTGCAGCTACACAGATGGACCTAGAGATTATCATACTAAGTGAAGTAAGTCAGAAAGAGAAAGACAAATACCATATGATATCAGTTATGTGTGGAATCCAAAATATGACACAAATGAACTTATCTAGGAAATGGAAACAGACTCACAGACATAGAGAACAGACTTGTGGTTGCCAAGGGGAAAGGGGGGTGGGGGAGGGAAGGATTGGGAGTTTGGGATTAGCAGATGTAATCTATTATATATAGGAAGGATAAACAACAAGGTCCTACTGTATAGCACAGGGAACTATATTGAATATCCTGTGATAAACCATAATGGGAAAGAATATGAAAAAGAATGTATATATACGTATAACTGAATCACTTTGATGTACAGAAGAAATTAACACAACATTGTAAATCAACCATACTTCAATAAAATAAATTTTTTAAAAAGTTAAGGATCTCAAGATGAGGGGTCACCCTGGATTATCCAGGTGGGCCCTAAATTCAATAACAAGTGTCCTTGTAAGAAAAAGGTAGAGGGAGATGTGAAACCAACAGAAGAGAAGACACAAGTGCACAGAGGAGAAGGCAATGTGAAGATGGTGGCAACGACTGGAGTGATGAGGGCACAGCCAAGGAGTGCCAAGGAAAGCCCGTGACCACCAGAAGCTATTGATAGAAGAGATGAGGTAGGACTCTCCCCAGGCTCCAGACAGAGGCACCCTGCCAACACCTTGATTTCAGACTCCTGGCTTCCAGAACTAGGAAAGAATAAGTTTCTGTTATTTTAAGCCACCAAACTTTTGGTAATTTGTTACAGCACCCACAGGAACCTAATGTACATTCTTTGCCAGAGGAAGATCTTGCTGTATCAATTAGTTTTTCTTTCTCCTACATTCTCAATCCTTCTACTGCCTCTTTTCCCTTAGTCATATATCCTCGAAAATTTCTTCTTTCTTAAACAATCTCTTTTTAAAATTTATGTTTTACTCTGTACCCTTTTCTCTTTTAAGGTAAGCACATGAAAAGTTGTCTGCATGCTTCATTCTCTCTCCATTAGCTCGCTCTCATGTTTCATACTGCTACAGTCTAATTTCTCTACCGACCACTCCACTGAAATGTTCTTGCAAGAGTCACAAACTGCTCAAGCCAATGGACTCTTTTCAACTTTCATTTTACTTGACCTCTTTGTTGTATTTGATACTATTGCTTCCTCCCTTCTTGGAATGTATCCTCTTTGGGAATTCTAAGGTGTAACTCTCTCCTAATTCTCTTTCTCCCCTCTGACCATTCCTTCTTAAACTCCTCTGTTGCTCTTGTTTTCCTATCAGGTAAACATTGCTAATTCCCAAAGTTCTTTCCACTCATGGTCTTCTTCTCAGTTATATGCTCTCTGGATAACCTCATCTTTTCTTGTGGTTTTAACTGTCACTCATATGGATGAAAATCTCATCATTTTCTTGATACAGTTCCTTTCTTGGAGCTCAAAGTACATATAGCCAACTGTTTACTGGCTATATGTTAAGGGGTATCTACCTTAACACCCGTTAACACCTCAAATTTAATATTCCCTAAATTAAACTCATTGATTCCACCCTCAGAAATTGGTGGACATGGGAGTTATTGTTGGGAAGCAATTATGCATGGCATTTTTAGCCACACATCTCAGATTATCTTTTCAAGGATATAAGTACAGCAAATAACCTTAGAAGATAAATGCAGTGCCTCTCTCTGCGTCAGAAGGCAGCTAGGCTTCCTAACCAGGAAAATAAAGATAATTTCTCCCTCATGGGCCAAGACTGGGCAGCTTTGCTAGCAGCTCCTTTAAGATTAGGGGGTTCCTTTGTGCAGAGTTCTTCATCTCTGACGGGCCACTGTACGCTTGGCACGCACTGGGTCTGCTCCACATTGTCCATAATACTTGGGGAATAGAGGAACTGATGCAAACATGAAGCTCGTACTCCTGCTGTGCCATGAGTAAGCAACTGTCTAACTCGGTTTGATTCACTGTCTCCTTATCGACTGCATTTCTGGAAGTGCGGCCAGCCAGCCTAGCAGCAGCAGTAGTCCATCACTTAGAGACTGCTTGACCACGTGAGAGCTGTACGCCTAGCTAGACAGAGAAGGAGAGAGGAAATGGCCAAGATATTGAATTAAAAGTTTAGCATTGGGTTAACAAAGGCTGGAGCTGGAAATGTTTGGACAGAGTACAAGTCTAAGGGCTTCAACTGGAGGCTGGCCGAGAGCAGAGGTAGCAGAACCTACAGATCTTTGGGTACTTCAATCACTGAGGAAGTCACAAGTTCTCTATCTCAAAAGGCACAGCAGGGGCTTCCCTGGTGGCGCAGTGGTTGGGAGTCTGCCTGCCGATGCAGGGGACGCGGGTTCGTGCCCCGGTCCGGGAGGATCCCGCGTGCCGCGGAGCAGCTGGGCCCGTGAGCCATGGCCGCTGGGTCTGCGCGTCCGGAGCCTGTGCTCCACCACGGGAGAGGCCGCAGCAGTGAGAGGCCCGCGACAAAAAAAAAAAAAAAAAAGGCACAGCAGAAATCTATCTACAGGGTGTGACCCACAGAGGCCTGACTCACATCCATCAGACTCACTTCCTGTTGCCATAGTGGAGGCTCTCATTATCCAACAAGGTGTACCATTTGTGCTGGGCATATGCAAACACTGAGGATCAACCAACAATAAACAAAAATGATCTTCCTCTTGTATTAAGGCACTACAGTATTTGCCATCCCCCACCAAAACCTCGGAATCATTTTAAGTCCTTCTCTTCCTTTTATCTTCTCTTTTAACCTCCCACATCACACTGATGACCAAGTCCTGTCAATTCTATCTCTGTAACATCTCTCATATATGTCCCTTCATCTTCCTCTCCACTTATGGCTTTAGTTCAAGCTGTCATCACTTTGTACCAGGACTCTTGTTATAGTCATCTAACCCATCTCTCTGCCTCAAGTCTTGCTTTCTTCAATTCATTATCCACTCCACGGCTAAGCTGATCACATCAGCCCCCTGCCTAAAACTCTTTGGGGGTTCCTGACTATCTACAAGATAAACTCTGTGCTGAAATACAGTATACAAAGCCCAACACCATCTGGCTTCTACCTATATCTCTGACTCTCCTACCACACCCCCAAGGACCCCAAGATTGAAACACCTCCCTTTCACACCTCCATGCCTTTGATCACGCTGCTCCTCTGTCCAGAATGCCCTTTCTCTTTGAACATCTCACTCAGCTTCAGGAAATTCTTCAAATGTGACCTCCTCTGTGAAGTTTTCTTGACCCCCTTTCCCCCATGCGTTGGGGCTTTAACTGCAAACTGTACACAATTCAATCACAGCTTTGATAGACTTTGTTATGAGTTTCCATGTTTATCCCCCCCCCCACTAGATTATTAGATAATTGAAGAAAGAATCTGTCTTCTTTCAGTACTTTACACAGTGCTGAACACAGAGGAAGCGGTCAAAATATCACTTGCTAAATATGTTAATAGATGAGTGTATAAAACTGTGAATTCTCTGCTACCTTAAAGCCATGCTGAGTGTGCTGGAGTGGGACAGAATGAACACAGCACCTCTTCCTATTGCACCAAATTTACACAATGGTAGGTCACTTAAAACATTTTAAATTAAAATAAGCAAGGATTTGTTATGAATCATAGTATAAACATTGCATTAATATTGAAGGTGAAGTATTCAAAGAACATTCGAATATGATTTGGATCACTTTGGGCTAGACTTCCCCAGGGCAGACGAATTTAGAGTTCATGTTCATGTATCATTGAGGGTACTTTAGTGTAAAAGAGTTCGAAGTCATGTTAGAGGATTGTGTATGTACTGTAAGTACTAAAACTCACAATACAGATATTACTAGTTGTGAGGCTGGGAGTCTGCAAAAGAGGAGTGCCTCACCTAAGCCAGCAAGACAGGAAGGTCTGGATCTGTACCGAAAATAGATTCCAAGACAATTCTTTACAAAAGAGAAAAAAAGATTCACCATAGAATTCTTTTAAATATCAAATTCTATGGCATTTAAAATATAGCTCAAATTATAACCACGTGATCTCCCAACTTTTCCTAAATGCTAACATTTTTATATCCCCGGATTTCAGATCGAATTTAGAGAGTCAGTGATGACAATTCAGAGACCTGAGTTTGTCCCGGAGACTTGGGTTCTGCCTGCACTCTTGCTTCTAAACTGTAGATAATTATCACACAAACTACGGAAGAAGCTGAGCCCTCAAGTTTCTGAAAATCCTGAGTTGAAATAAAGATTAGGTAAATTTTTTAAATGGTTGACCATATTTGTACAGCACAAAATACTTTTAAGAAAAAAATTTTTAAGGTTCATCTACTATACAAACTTTTTAAAACTTCTTTTTGCTATAAGAAAAAATGGTCAAAACAAGTTTAGCTCTACTAGACCAACTATGGGTTCTCTTCCTGCCACCTTAGAATCCATTCAGAGATCAATTTATGTGTGAATGGATGCGGGTATATATTTTCTGTGTGTGTGCGTGTGTCAGTAATTATGAATATCTAGCAAGTAACGTTGCTGCTTTATGACACTTCTTCAACCATCAGTAAATAACTAAGTGGCCACAAGAGTTCAAAAACAAAAGCAATCCAAAAACAGAGGGTGGAGGCAGCTGAAAAATTATAAGTTATTCAAAAGACTATCTTGGGTCGATGTAAGAGGAAAATCTGAGAACATTTTCTTAAAAAGAAAAAAAAAATAATAAAAGGAAACAGAGCATGGAACTTCAGAGCTCAACTTGTGCCTAATCTCTTTGTGTGGGATTTTTTCATTCCAACATGTATCTCCCAGGACAAGCACAACAGCAATCCCTAAATCATGTTCATCTTCTGTTCATCTTCTGAGGATAATAAACATGGCCTTCCCTAAGAAGACACGTGAGTCAGGGCAAAACACAGTGTGTACCTCCCATCCTGCAGATCTGAAATGTTTATACAGATAATACCTAGAGGAAATCAACTCTGATGGCCACCTTGCTGGGGAAAAGAAAGGATGCAGATGTAACCAAAGAATATGTGACTTAGGAAATGTGGAAGGAGTAAAGGGACCCTCTATAACTGCCTGCAAATTGTATAGCCTTTACGTGTGGTTCATTCTCTTTTTCACTGGGTAGTGAGCACCACCTCCTTTGCCTGCTCTCATTACCTCACTGAGAAAATTCTCGTGCCTGGTCCTCCCAGTGTCAGCCTAAGAACCCACCAAATGTCAAGTCCCTGTTAGAGCAACATCAGAAACTATTTTTTCGGCAAATATGGCACGTGAAGGACCCCTCAGATTTCTCTTCCTATTCCATTCTACATGTTTGGGTGACAAAATCTATTAGAATCGGAGAGGTGCATATAGAGTAGACGACCCTGTCTTTGAAAAGAGTATTTAAATATCTAGAATAACAACCTTTCGTAGTTTGCTTTACCTTCTTTTTATCTTTTTTAAAGCATTTCCAAATATTTCAGAGCCAAAAAGAAGGGAACAAAATTATTAATATTGTGCTCTCCCTTAGAGGAGATACAAAGTACTGAAACACCTTCCGGCCACTAGGTGTTTATAGCAGCCCTTCTGTAGTCTCTGGAAATCCTCTCTATGTGGTTTGTATTTGAAGCTGTAAGGTGTAAGTGCTGGAGAAAACCCAGCTCTTTTCTTAGTGAAATAACCTGTTATTCTGTGAAAGGAAAGGAGGTGTTTCTCTGGGACCACCATTACACCTGCTATGCTTTACTGAAATTCAAACCACCCCCATCCACCCCTCCCCCATCTCTCCACTACTCACACCTGGGAGCTGGCTAGTGAAAACACGATTGGGTCAGGTGTGGGGGAAGGGTTAAAATAGAACCATCTTGGTTCCTGGGTAAAAACTTCTTGCCAATGTCTATGGTTTTCTGTGTATAATTGAATTTGTGTCTAACTCTATGACAGAAGTGTGCAAACACTTGTGCTTTAATTGACACACACTAAAAAAAATTTTTTAAAGCTATTTGGCAAGGCATTTTGTTTTTAACATTAGTGCAATGCAGCCTAACAGTGTTCTTACTGTAGTCCTACCCGAAAATGATTACTTTTCTGTACTTTTCTTATGACAAATTTATTTTCCCTATATGCTTTTGTTGGCTAGCACCTCTGGCATGACTTGACTGACAATGAGCCAGAAGATCTGAGTTTGGGGAAAATGCACAGCTCTCAAGGCTTGGCACATGGCAGATAAGTGCAGAGCAAATGCTCCGCATTCAAGCAGAGCCCTGTGTGTTGCCCTCATCAGCTCACCAAGGGCAACACAGACATCAGATGGAAAATGATATACTCCACAACCTTCAGGATAGGAATCCAGTAAAAAAAAATTAGCTTTCGATGTTAAAACAATTAAACAATTGCTAAAGCCTCCATTAGCTTTATTAATTAAGCAATAGGTCATTATGTTACCAGTTTTACTGAGTTCACATAACTGCTGTTCTACACAAGAGTTGACAAAATTCCCCTCTGATTGTTTGCTTTTTCTCTGTGAAGTAGGAGGGGAGGTGACCAGCTCAAAGTGAGGATGCAAATGGATTATGATGGTATTTTAATAGCAAATTCTTCAAAGAAAAACATATGTAACGTATGCAATCTGCAGTGTCAGTCTGATTAGGTAGGGTATTGGCATTTGATATTCATCTTTTAATCTAATACTCTTAGCATTTAATTATAAGCAGCGCACAGAAGACTTAACTACTACGTATTCAATGATATCAAAGACATGTTAAGCATATATCTAGGAAGGAGATCCAAAGATTTCCAGTTCAATTGACAAAAGTGTGCATGGGCATGCACACATACACCCATGAAATGTTTTTTCGTTTGTTTTTGTTTGTTTGTTTTCTGTTTTTATTCCCATTCTAACAAAAAGTTGTCTTCGTCAGAATCCGAGTAGTTACAAGCCTCTTAGATAGCCTCTTCCACCAGAGGGCAGACAGCAAAAGCAAGAAGAGCTACAATTCTGCAGCCTGTGGAAGGAAAACCACATTCACAGAAAGATAGACAAAATGAAAAGGCAGAGGACTTTGTACCAGATGAAGGAACAAGACAAAACCCCAGAAAAAACAACGAAATGAAGTGGAGAGAGGCAACCTTTCAGAAAAAGAATTCAGAATAATGATAGTGAAGATGATCCAGGACCTCAGAAAAAGAATGGAGGCAAAGATCAAGAAGATGCAAGAAATGTTTAACAAAGACCTAGAAGAATTAAAGAACAAACAAACAGAGATGAACAATACAATAACTGAAATGAAAAATACACTAGAAGGAATCAATAGCAAAATAACTGAGGCAGAAGAACGGATAAGTGATCTGGACGATAGAATGGTGGAATTCACTGCTGCAGAACAGAATAAAGAAAAAAGAATGAAAAGAAATGAAGACAGCCTAAGAGACCTCTGAGACAACATTAAATGCAACAATATTAGCATTATAGGGGTCCCAGAAGGAGAAGAGAGAGAGAAAGGACCAGAAAAAATATTTGAAGAGATTACAGTCGAAAACTTCCCTAACATGGGAAAGGAAATAGCCACCCAAGGCCAGGAAGAACAGAGAGTCCCATACAGGATAAACCCAAGGAGAAACATGCCGAGACACACAGTAATCAAACTGACAAAAATTAAAGACAAAGAAAAATTATTGAAAGCAACAAGGGAAAAATGACAAATAACATACAAGGGAACTCCCATAAGGTTAACAACTGATTTCTCAGCAGAAACTCTACAGGCCAGAAGGGAGTGGCATGACATATTTAAAGTGATGAAAGGGAAGAACCTACAACCAAGATTACTCTACCCGGCAAGGATCAGATCCTTGAATCAATGGAGAAATAAAAAGCTTTACAGACAAGCAAAAGCTAAGAGAATTCAGCACCACCAAACCAGCTCTACAACAAATGCTAAAGGAACTTCTTTAAGTGGGAAACACAAGAGAAAAGGACCTACAAAAGCAAACCCATAACAATCAAGAAAATGGTAATAGGAACATACACACCAATAATTACCTTAAACACGAATGGATTAAATGCTCCAAACAAAAGACACAGGCTCGCTGAATGGATACAAAAACAAGACCCATCTATATGCTGTCTACAAGAGACCCACTTCAGACCTAGGGACACATACAGACTGAAAGTGAGGGGATGGAAAAAGATATTCCATGCAAATGGAAATCAAAAGAAAGCTGGAGTAACAATACTTATATCAGATAAACAGACTTTAAAATAAAGAATGTTACAAGAGACAAGGAAGGACACTACATAATGACCAGAGGATCAATCCAAGAAGAAGATATAACAATTATAAATATATATGCACCCAACATAGGAACACCTCAATACATAAGGCAACTGCTAACAGCTATAAAAGAGGAAATCGACAGTAATACAGCAATAGTGGGGGACTTTAACACCTCACTTACACCAACGGACAGATCATCCAGACAGAAAATTAATAAGGAAACACAAGGTTTAAATGACACAATAGACCAAATAGATTTAATTGATATTTATAGGACACTCCATCCAAAAACAGCAGATTACACTTTCCTCTCAAGTGCACATGGAACATTCCCCAGGACAGATCATGGCATCTTGGGTCACTAATCAAGCCTTGGAAAATTTAAGAAAACTGAAATCATATCAAGCATCTTTTCCAACCACAACACTATGAGATTAGAAATCAAATACAGGGGAAAAAACATTAAAAACCCATACACATGGAGGCTAAACAATATGTTACTAAATAACCAAGAGATCACTGAAGAAATCAAAGAAGAAACAAAAAAATACCTAGAGACAAATTACAATGAAAACATGATGATCCAAAACCTATGGGATGCAGCAAAATCAGTTCTAAGAGGGAAGTTTGTAGCAATACAAGCCTACTTCAAGAAACAATAAAAATCTTAAACAAACAATCTAACCTTACACCTAAAGGAACTACAGAAAGAAGAACAAACAAAACCCAAAGTTAGTAGAAGGAAAGAAATCATACAGATCACAGCAGAAATAAATGAAATAGAAACAAAGAAAACAATAGCAAAGATCAATAAAACTAAAAGCTGGTTCTTTGAGAAGATAAACAAAATTGATAAACCTTTAGCAAGACTCATCAAGAAAAAGAGGGAGAGGACTCAAATCAATAAAATTAGAAATGAAAAAGGAGAAGTTACAACAGACACCACAGAAATACAAAGCATCTTAAGAGACTACTATAAGCAACTGTATGCCAATAAAATGGACAACCTGTAGGAAATGGACAAATTCCTAGAAAGGTATAACCTTCCAAGACTGAACCAGGAAGAAATAGAAAATATGAACAGACCAATCACAAGTAATGAAATTGAAACTCATTAAAAATTTTCCAGCAAACAAAAGTCCAGGACCAGATGGCTTCACAGGTGAATTCCATCAAACATTTAGAGAACATTCTAACTTCCATCCTTCTCAAACTCTTCCAAAAATTGCAGAGGAAGGAACACTCCCAAACTCATTCTATGAGGCCACAATCACCCTGATACCAAAGCCAGATAAAGATACTACAAAAAAAGAAAATTACAGATCAGTATCACTCATGAATATAGATGCAAAAATCCTCAACAAAATACTAGCAAACAGAATCCAACAACACATTAAAAGGATCACACACCATGATCAAGTGGGATTTATCCCAGGGATGCAAGGACTCTTCAATATATGCAAATCAATCAATGTGATACACCATATTAACAAATTGAAGAATAAAAACCAAATGATTGGGCTTCCCTGGTGGTGCAGTGGTTGAGAGTCCGCCTGCCGATGCAGGGGACGCGGGTTCGTGCCCTGGTCCGGGAAGATCCCACGTGCCGCGGAGCGGCTGGGCCCGTGAGCCATGGCCGCTGAGCCTGCGCGTCTGGAGCCTGTGCTCCACAACGGGAGAGGCCACAACAGTGAGAGGCCCGCGTACCGCAAAGAAAAGAAACAAAACAAAACCAAATGCTCCTCTCAATAGATGCAGAAAAAGCTTTTGACAAAATTCAACACTCATTTATGATAAAAACTCTGCATAAAGTGGGCATAGAGGGTACCTACCTCAACATAATAAAGGTCATATACGACAAACCCACAGCAAACATCATTCTCAATGGTGAAAAACTGAAAGCATTTCCACTAGGATCAGGAATAAGACAAGGATGTCCACTCTTGCCACTAGTATTCAACATAGTTCTGGAAGTCCTAGCCATGGCAATCAGAGAAGAAAAATAAATAAAAGGAATACAAACTGGAAAAGAAGAAGTAAAACTGTCACTGTTTGCAGATGACATGATACTATACATAGAGAATCCTAAAGATGCTACCAGAAAACTACTAGAGCTAATCAATGAATTTAGTAAAGTTTCAGGATACAAAATTAATACACAGAAATCTCCTGCATGCCTCTACAGTAACGATGAAAGATCAGAAAGAGAAATTAAGGAAACAATCCCATTCACCATTGCAACGAAAAGAATAAAATACCTAGGAATAAACATACCTAGGTATGTTTACCAAGGAGGTAAAAGTCCTGTACTCAGAAAACTATAAGACACTGATAAGAGAAATCAAAGATGACACAAACAGATGGAGAGATATAACATGTCCTATGTAATTCAAAGAATGTAATTGGATTATTTTATATAAATAAATTACACCCAGAGTCCATTCAATGCATCATGCTTGATTATTGATAGGTTCTTTGATTCCTAAATCCTCTGCAGGGTCACTGCGTATTTTACACATTTCCTTATCTGTTAAGTGTAGGATAGTAATTGCTGCCTATTTTCAGGTAGGTGATCAATGTCTTGGTTTAATTTTTTTAATTACCAAATAAAAATGAGCAAGATTAGTCTTTGCTCACAACTTAAAATAAACTGGTACAAAAATGATTCTGCCCATCTGCAAACAAACATGAGGATTATGATCTGTGATCTAATTCTTTATCCCCTTAGAGAACAGCAAGCATAGCCTAGTCCAGTATATAACAAGATACGGTAGGATGAAGGTAGGAGTGCTAAGGCCAGAGATAAAGGAAGAATGAATTAGAAAATGAGAAATGAGGAAAGAAAAAAGACGTAGGAAGAAAAGAGAGCATAGCTATTGTGAATAAATGAAAGAGAGCATTAATTTCCTTGGGATTTAAGCGGTGGTTATATACTGGCTACCTCTTTTTTCACTAGGTATGACAATTAAAAATATTGGTATAAAATAGCATAATGTGGTATTATTATCATAGGGAAATAGGGGAATAAATTAATTCTGATTCCAAAGTCAGCATTATGTCAGGCAACAATGTTTTTGTTGATATTCCTTTAGAAAAACCATCTATGTCTCCATTAAGAAATATTCACTCAAAAATGATGTGGCAATTTTTAGATATTCCCATTACCAGTAGAAACTTGGGAGGAAAAAACAGTCATGAGCTGTGGCACTAACTATATTTATATAAATCATGGGTGGTCTATATTCAGTGTTTCCTCCTCAATTTATTTCTGATGAAAGAGGAGAATTTTCCATCTAGACTGAACCATTTGAGTTTCCCCAATCATGCCTTCTTTCATTCCACTCTTTTCACCTGGAATATCTTTCCCACTTTTTCTCCAGAATAATTCCTACTCCACCATAAATTCTGAATTTAGACATCACTCTGAGAAGCACTCCCTGGTACCACCTCTCCTGCATACTCCTATAATGGAATATAGGAGTATATCACCACATATGGCACACTGTAGTATAAATAACTGTTCACTTGTCTCCCTCACCCCACTCCCCAAATTAGTCTTTCTGCTACTTGAAGGCAAGGTCCCTACTGTTTTCATCATTGTGTTCTTAATGCCTGATACATAGTGAGTAATCGGTAATTGTTAGCTGACTAAATAGGTCAATGGGCAATAAATAAATGCAGGAAGAATGGGAAGGATGGAAGAAATCTGGGGGAAAAGATGCTTGACAATGCTTATTCATAGCCCAACCATAAAGGTTTTGTGTGTCTATAAGAGAAGTGCCACTTCCCACCATCTGTGATTTATAAAAAGGGTGCTTTTGACAGATGTTGGCCATCCTCAGCATACTCCATTTTCACAGAAGCACAGACTATACAGTGCTCTCCTATGTAATTCAACAGTGATTCCACTCAATCACTAGCAAGCAACCAATGTGACTGTGTGAAAAAGAAACTTTGAGACAATTATTTGTTTCTACCAAAGAGATATGGAGTAAGTAGAGATGTAATCTCTCCTGATTTTGATAAGGCATTTTGATTGTTTCACAAAACAAAGTTAAAGATATTTAGAAAAGTTGGCTTGGGGCCATGTGTATATTAAAGAAGTGAATGACTGATTTGGGGGTTGCATTCAAAGGGCAATTACTAGTGATACATTATCAATTTGGAGAACACTTCTAAGCTGTGTTTGACAGGGATAATCCCTACATTTCTTACCTTTACTAATGTTCAAAATAAAAAAATTGAATATATGCAGTTGTTTGTATTCTGTTCAAAATAAATTTCAAATGACTTTGATGAAATGGGTAAATTTCTTATAATATGACGTGAAAAATGAAGACAAAATACATCTACTTAGAAATGAAAATAAATCATTCACATGCAGAATAAAGTACAGTTGACAGGTAAACATTAAGGACAAAAGAAAAACACCTGGGAGTAAGGGTCAATACTAGATTTGACTGTGAGCAGAATGAGTTAGCAATATAATGCCCTAAACCAGTCGTTTTCAACCAGGCATGATTTTACCCCGCAAGATGCATTTGGCAATTTGTCTGGAGACATTTTTGACTGTCATGATTGAGGAGGGTGCTACTGGCATCTAGTGGATAGAAACCAGGGATACTACTATACATACTACACACAACAAAATCTCCCCACAACAAAGAATTATCTGGTCCAAATTTTCAATGGTGCTGAAGTTGAGAAAAAAACAAGTATAATAAAAGCATTATGTGATATAAGAATGTCATGAAAAATGAATGGTAATAGGCATTTAAAATTCCCTCAACAATATTCTGTATCAAATCCTTATTAGAATATTGTGTCCTGTTTAGGATGTTACCCTTTAGAAAGTGTAGGCTATGAATGACCGGAAATAGACGGTATCATGATTGCCCAAGTCTTGCCCTTCTGCTGATGCAAGGAACATTATGCTATTACTCTGTCTCTCACCTATTAGGATATCTGGAAGTAATTCACGCCTGTTTTGAAGCTCAGTTCTGTGTCTTGGGTTAGCATAAAGAAAATCTAAGATTCCTGGATAAAAAATGCCCATAAATACACTGTCTGATAAACAGACTGAAAAAGAAATCTGAATAAAGTTTAAGTTGAATGTTCTGGAGAATTAAGCCAGTTCTCAATTATGTGCTAAAAGAAAATCTCTAAAAGTTAGAACACAGAAAAATATCAAATATACGAATACAAATACCACAAAAGTTTAAATGAATGAGCCAAAAATCTTACATTACCAACATCAAACTATCCCAAAAGCTTAACATGTTTTAATATGCATTTTATAGTTAGAAATGTGGTAAAAATGAAGAATGAGTGATTCCAAAGCAAAATAAACAAATCTTCAAATCACTTTAGAGTAGACAACGGTTAGAAAAGGGATAAGGTGCTGGAAATGAAGTTAAAAGTGATCATTTTAAAAAGTGGGAAATGACAAGCAAGTTTTTGTGGTGAGAAGAGTTTATTTTCGTGAAGCCACATTGAACAAAATGACACAGTGGAACCGTTTTGTGTGGTCCTGTTCATATTTCCATTGGAGAGGCACTGTGCTGATTCTACCATATGCTTTGCAGCCAAATATGACAAAATGTGACTTTAAGCAAAAATATGTATAAAGTATTGTTTATTGTTTAAATTCCAAAACAAGTATTACATTCAGAATAAGAACCATGTACTAGTTAAGCACCGTAAAAACACCCTAAGAATGTATGGCCATAGTTTCAGTCTAAACGTTTTCTAAATTTTCTTTAAAGAGAAAGTTGAACTTAATATATTATTTAATTCATTAACCTGCTCAATAACACAAATGCACTAAATTCTACTTTGATAATGGATCGTTCAATAACTAAAAGGGCATAGAATGCAAGTTGGAAATGGAGAAAAATGTAAGAAGGCTTCAGATAAGTCTTTTTACTTCATAGCCAGTAGTTTCAACCTCTTCCACAACAAAATCATTTCCCAGAAATACCAACACAAAATTAAGGATATTCCTTAGCGTTTCCTTACCTAGGCAAGTGGGACAAGTGTCAACTCTTGAATAATTAGGAATTAACCACAGTTGGCATTTTCTAAATCAATGCCTTTCTCAATTCTGAAAAAGTCTCTGCCTTTATCTCTTCACATACGGAAATTGCTAGTTCTCTCTATTCCTCCTATATTTTTTGGAGCTCCTCATGAAGCAAATGTTAGATCTCCTCATTTTAAATTTTAAATTAAAATTAAATTAATTTAAAATTCATGTTTTAACCCCTTTCTTACTCTTTTCTTTTCTTACCTTTTCCCCCATTTATCCTCTCTGTGCTACATTATTGTTACCTTCTCAGATTGATCTTTCAGTTCACTAACTCTTTCTTCAATTGTCTCTAACATATGGCTTAATGTATCCATTGAATTTTATATTTCCAATGACTACATTTTTCATTTCTAGAAGTTCTCCTAAGTTATCTTTCAAACCTACGCTTTCTTTATTGCTAATATCTTTTTTAAATTTTGTGTTCCTTCCTTTATGCCCTTATTAATTTCTTTTAAAATATTAGTTGATGATTCTTTTTTAATTTTCTCACCATTTAAATCATGGAAGAACAAAATTCCAGCCAACTAGTGGACTGTACTGATGTGGGACATTGCCCCCTTACTTCAAATATAAACCGGTATGCTGAATAAAATAGTACAATCAAACAAAATTAAATAGCTGAGTTATAAATTTTAAAATGAGAAATATGCAGGTGCTAAAAATGAAGAAGGAACTTGAAGAGTAGTGTTATAGGTTGAATTGTGTCCCCCCAAACACTCATACATTGAAGTCCTAACCCACAGTACCTCAGAATGTGATCTGATTTGGAAATAGTTTCATTGAAAATGTAAGTATTTAAGTTAGGATAAGGTCATAACTGGAGTACAGCAGGCCCCTAATCCAATATGACTGGTATCTTTATAAGAAGGAGAAGTTTGGACATAGACACACACATGTAAAAAGATATCATGTGAAGATGAAGGCAGAGATTAGGGTGATGCTCTTACACACTGAAGAATACCAAAGACTGCTAGCAAAGCAACCAGAAACTGGGTGAGAAGCATGAAACAGATTTTTCTTCCTAGCCCTCAGAAGGAACCAACCCTGCTGACACTTTGATCTCAGACTTCTAACCTCCAGAACTGTGAGACAATAAACTTTTGCTGTTTAAGCCACCCAATCTGTGGTACTTTGTTACAGCAGCCCTATCAAACTAATACAAGTGGTAAGCTGAAGCCAAAAATATGGGGCTCAATAGGTAATCAGGACTAGTGATGAGTCTTACTGTCTAGGAGCTAGAATTTCAAGCCTGGGTAAGAAAAGAAATTCAGGGATAGACCTTTAACCAGGGAGGTAAAACTGGCATAACATCAGGGATCCAGGAGTGCTTCTTTATAAAAAAATAAAATAAAAGCTAGAGAAATTCTACTTACTGAGTTAGAGAAATAAAGTATATCATCCTAGAACCCTGGGCAGAAAAATAATCTACATCTACAGAGATAATCTTACTTCTTCCTTTCAAATTTGGATGCCTTTTATTTCTTTTTCTTGCTTAATTTCTCTGGCTAGGACATTACTATGTTGAATAGAAGTGGCAAAACCAGGCATGCTTACTTTTTTCCTGATCTTAGAGGAAAATAATTCAGCCTTTCATGATTGCGAATGATGTTCGCTGTGGATTTTTCATATACTATTTTTATTATGCTTTACGGTAGTTTCGTTCTGTTCCTAGTTTGTTGAATGGTTTCATCATGAAAGGGTATTGAATTTTGTCAGATGCTTTTTCTGCCTCAATTGAGATGATCATATGGATTTTTTTCCTTTATTCTGTTAATGTGGTATATTACACTAATTGATTTTCATATGTTAAATTATTCTTGCACTCCAGAAATAATCCCATTTGGTGATGGTGTATAATCCTTTTAGTGTACTGTTGAATTCAGTTTATTAGTATTTTGTTGACAATTTTTGCATCAGCATTCATAAGATATTGGTCTACATTTTTTTTTTTTTTCTTGTAGTTTCTTTGTCTGGCTTTATTATCAGGCTAGCTTCATAGAATGAGTTAGGAAGTATTTCTTTCTCATCAATTTTTGGAAAATTTGAGGATTGATATTAGTTCTTATTTAAATGTTTGGTAGAATTCACCAGTGTAGCCACCAGGTCCAGGGCTTCTCTTGTTAGGAAATTTTTGATTAATGATTCAATTTCATTAAGAGTTATAGGTTTATTCAGATTTTCTAATTCTTCATGATTCAGTCTTGGTAGGTTTTGTGTTTCTAAGAATTTGTTCATTTCATCTAAGTATCCCATTTGTTGGCATACAATCACTCATAGTACTCTTTTATAATCCTTTTAATCCTAGAGTCAGTAGTAATATTCCCACTTTCATTTCTGATTTTGGTAATTTGAGTCTTCTCTCTTTATTTTTTTAGTCAATCTATCTAACAGTTTGTCCATTTTGTTGATCATTGTGAAGAACCAACTTTTGGTCTTGTTGATTTTTCTCTATTGATTTTCTAGTTTCAATTTCATTTATCTGTGTTCTACTCTTTATTATTTCTTTCCTTCTTCTAACTTTGAGTTTAGTTTGTTCTTCTTTTTTCTAGTTCCATAAGTTGTAAAGTTAAGGTTATTGATTTAAAATATTTTTGGGGTTTTTAATGTAAGTGTTTATAACCATAAATTTCCCCCTTAGCACTGCTTTCACTGCATCCCATAAGTTTTGTTATCTGTGCTTTCATTTTCATTTGTTGCTGTCTTAGTCTGCTTGGGATGTTGTAACAGAAAATCATGGATTGGTGGCTTAAACAACAAAAATTTATTTTCTCACAGTTTTGGAGACTGGAGATCAAGTGCCAACAGAGTTGGTATCTGGTAAGAACTTTCCCTTTGAGTTGCAGACTGCTGCCTTCTTACTGCGTGCTCTCACAAACTCTTCGTGTGCCCATGGAGAGAGAGAGAGAGAGAGAGAGAAACAGACAGACAGACAGAGGCAGGCAGAGCTCTCTGATGTCTCTTATAAGGACACTAGTTCTATTGGATCAGGACCCTACCTTTCTTACCTCATTTAACCTTAGTTGCTTCCTTAGAGGCTCCATCTCCAAATACAGTCACACCGGGATTAGGGTTTCAACATATGAATTTTGAGGGGACACAAACACTCAGTCCATAACATTATGCCCTCCAAATTCATTCCTTCTCACATGCAAAATACATTCATTCCATATCAAGAGCCCCAAAGTCCAAAGCCCAAAACCTCATCTGAAAATGATCTAAATCATATATGGGTGAGATTCCAGGTACAATTCACATTGAGGCAAAATTCCTCTCCAGCTATAAACCAGACAAGTTATGTTCTTCCAAAATATAATGGTGGGACAGGCATAGAGTAGACATTCTCATTCCAAAAGAGAGAAACTGGAAGGAAGAAAGGGGCAATGGCTCCCAAGCAAGTTCAAAACCTAGCAAGGCAAATTCCATTAGAGCTTCAGGCCCAAGGATAGTCGTATTTTGCTTGATGGTCTGTCTTCTGGACCCACTGTGGTGGCTGTCCCACCTTCTGGACTCACTGGTGCAGTGGACCCATCTCCACAGCTCTACTGGGCAAGGGTCACACCCCTGCAATTCTGCCAGGCAGGAACCTTGTCTCCACAGCTCTGCTGAGCAGAGGCTGTCTGCTCATTGAAACTGAGGCCGTGAGCCTGATGATCTCTGAATCACCTTCAGGATCATTCTTCCCTTTTCTTGAAGAATAGCACATGTTCACAGCCAAATAGCCCTACTGTCCTTTTCTCTTGAATCTAAGAATTCCAACAGCCTCCTTTCATTTAGTTCGCCCGTGGCCCCTTCAGTTCAAACTGGCAGGGTTTCTGATCCTATAATCCCATAATCTTTTCATTGAGTTGCAGTCCAAACACATGCTTGGTGTTCTCCTTACTACATGCTTTCTCATTTTTTGCAATATGGAGGGGCTGAGAATTTTCCAAATCTTTAAGTTCTGGTTCTGTTTTGTTTAACAACTCCTTCTTTCATTCATAGCTCTCCTCTTGCATTTTACTATAAGTGGTCAAGAGGCCCTGGTTTCACCTTCAACATTGTGCTTAGAATCTCCTCAGCTAAATATCCAATTTCATTGTTCACAACTTCTATCTTCCACAAACTACTAGAGCACAAGTCAGCCAACTTCTTTGCCACTTTATAACAAGGATCGCCTTTTTATCAATTTCCAGTATCCTGTTCTTCATTTCCATCTGAGACCTCACCAGAATGGCCTTTAACATCTATATTTCTACCAACATTTTCTTTATGATTATTTACATATTCCCTAAGAAGATGGAGGTTTTCTCTCTGGCTCTCCTCTTTGCTTTAAGATCCCTCACCAGAATCCATATGTCTACCAACAGTCCCTTCATGGCAACTGAGGCTTTTTTTTTAGCAGGTATCCCCCAAATCTGCAGCCTCTACCCATTACCCAGTTCCAAAGCCATTGCCACATTTTCAGGTATTTTTACAGCTGCAACATACTTCATGGTACCAAAATCTCTCTACCAGGACAGCTGTAACAAAATACTACAGACTCTGTGGCTCAAGCAACAATTATGTATTTTCTCACAGTTCTGGAAACTGGAAAGATCAAGGTGAGAGCTCTCTTCCTGGCTTGCAGATGGTCACATTCTCAGTGTGTCTTCACATGGCCTTTCCTTGGTGAGGGCGGGGAGAGAGGGAGAGAGAGAGAGAAAGAGAGAGAGGGAGGGAGGGAGGGAGGGAGAGAGAGAACTCTCTGGTGTCTCTTCTTATAAGGATACTAATCCTATCAGATCAAGGGCCCATACTTACTACCCCATTTAACCTTAATTACTTCCTAAGGGTCTCATCTCCAAATACAGCCATACTGGGGGTTAGATTTTCAAAAAATTTGAGGGGAACACAAACATTCAGTCTATCATACTCTCTGAGTACCTTCTAATTTCCCTTGTGATTTTTTTCTGTGATCCATTAGTTGTTTAATTTCCATATATTTGTGAATTTTCCAGTTTTCATTCTGTGATTGATTTTTAACTTCATTCTGTTGTGGTCAGAGAAGATACTTTGTATGATATATCTTTGGATCTACTGAGAGTTCATTTGTGACCTAATATATGTCTATCCTGGAAAATATTCATTACATGCTCACTTGAGAAGAATGTGTATTTTGTTGTTATTGAGTAGAGTGTCCTGTATTAGACCTGTTAGATCTAGTTGGTTTATTATGTTGTTCAAGTCCTCTATTTCCTTACTTATATTCTGTCTGGTTGTTCTATCCGTTATTGAGAGTCAAATATTGTAGTCTCCAAATATTATTGTAGAAATGTCTCTCCCTTCAATTCTGTCAATTTTTGCTTCATATATTTTGATGGTCCATTATTAGGTGCATAAGTCTTTATAATGGTAATATCTTTTTGCTGTATTGAACCTTTTATTAATATATAATGTCCTCATTTGTCTCTTGTACTTTTCTGATTTAAAGTCTATTTTGTCTGATATTAATATAACCACCCCTGCTCACTTTTGGTTACTATTTGCATGGAATATCTTTTTCCATTCTTGCACTTTCAATCTATTTGTGTCTTTGGATCTAAAATGAGTCTCTCTTGTAGACAGCATTTAGTTGGATCTGTTTATTAACCCATTCTGCCAATCTCTGTTTTTTGATTGGAGAGTTTAATCCATTTACATTTAAAGTAATTGTTAATAAAGAGGGATTTCTGTCATTTTGCTATTTGTTTTCTATATGCCTTGTAACTTTCTTGCCCCTCGTTTCCTGCATTACGGTCTCTTTTGTATTTAATTTTTCTGTAGTAAAAGGTTTTAATTCTCTTCTAATTTCTTTTTATGTACACTCTATAACTATTTTCTTTGTGGTTACCATGATGATTACATTTAACATCCTAAACTTATAACACTAATTTGAATTCACACTGGCTTAACTCCAAAAACATTCAAAAACTCTGCTCATTTATAGCTATGTCCCCACCCCTTTCAGTTACTGGTGTCACAAAATTATATCTTTTTACACTGTGTGTCCAAAACTTAAACTAATATTTTGGTTTTTTAAAGGCATTAGTCTTTTGAAATTATGTAGAAAACAAAATGTGAAGTTACAAAAGTTATAATAATAATAGCTTTTACAATAAATTAAATAAATGTATTAGTCTCTTAAATCGTGCGGAAGACAAAAAAAGTGGAATCATAGACTATTGGTACAGTAATACTAACTTTAATAACTGCCCATATGTTTACCTTTACTAAGATCTTTATTTCTTCATAAAGCTTCAAGTTATTGTCTAGTGTCTTTTTGTTTCAACCTGCAGGACTCCCTTTAGGAGTTCTTGCAACGCAGGTCTAGTGGTAAAGAACTCGCTCAGATTTTGTTTATCTGGGAATGTCTTAATTTCTCCCTCACTTTTCAAGGACAGTTTTGCTGGATATAGGATTCTTGGGATTCTTAGTTGACAGATTCTTTCTTTTAACACTTGAATATATCCACCTACTGCCTTCCTACCTTCAAATTTTCTGATAACAAATCTGCTGATAATCTTATTGAGGACCACTTGTGTGTGACCATTTGCTTTCCTCTTGCTGCTTTTAAGATTCTCTTTGTCTTTGAATTTTAACGGTTTGATTATAATAATAGCAGTATGGATATCTTTGAATTCATGCTACTTGGATTTCATTGACCTTAGGTTTTTTTTGTTTGTTTGTTTGCTTTGGCTGCGTTGGGTCTTCGTTGCTGCATGCAGGGTTTCTCTAGTTGCGGCAAGTGGGGGCTACTCTTTGTTGCGGTGCATGGGCTTCTCACTGTGGTGGTTTCTCCTGTTGCGGAGCATGGGCTCTAGGCACACAGCCTTCAGTAGTTGCAGCACATGGGCTCAGTAGTTGAGGCATGCATGCCCTAGAGTGTGCAGGCTTCAGTAGTTGCAGCATGTGGGCTCAGTAGTTGTGGTGCGCGGGGTCTAGGGCTTGCAGGCTCCAGTAGTTGTGGCGCATGGGGTCAGTAGTTGTGGCTTGTGGGCTCTAGAGCGCAGGCTCAGTAGTTGTGGTGCATGGGCTTAGTTGTTCCATGGCATGTGGGATCTTCCCAGACCAGGGATCGAACCCATGTCCCCTGCATTGGCAGGCAGATTCTTAACCACTGCACCACCAGGGAATTCCCAACCTTAGATGTTTATCTTCTTGTCTCTTATCAAATTTTGGAGGTTTCCAGCCATTATTTCTTCAAATAATCTCTCCTTCACTTTCTTTCTTTCTTTTCCTTCTGGTACTCCCACAATGTGTAAGTTGGTCCACTTAATGATGTCTCACAAGTCCCTTAGACTCTGTTTACTTTTCTTTAATTTTACTTTTTTTTCCTGTTCCTCAGACTTGATAATTCCAATTATCCTATCTTCAAGTTTGCTGAATCTTCCTTCTGCCTGTTGAAATCTGCCTTTCAATCCCTTCAGTGAATTTTTCATTTTGGTTATTGTACTTTTCAGCCCTAGAATTTCTTCTGGGCATCTTTTAAAATTTTCTGTCTCTTTATTGGCATTTCCATTTTGTTCATGCATTGTTTATATGACTTTCCCCACATCTTCCTTTAGTTCTTTGAGTATTTTTACAACAATGGTTTTTAAAATCTTTGTCTAGTATGTCTACCTTCTTGTCTATCTCAAGGATAGTTTCCGTTTGTTTATTTATTTCCTTTGAATGGGCAATACTTCCCTGTTTCTTTATATTCCTTGAGATTTTCTTTTGTTGAAAAATGGATATTTGAATCTAATAATGTGGTATCTCTTGAAATTAGATTCTCCTCCTTTCTCAAGGGCTTGCTGGTTTATGTTTTTGTCTTATTTTGATTGTTTTAAGCTTGCCCTGAAGTGTAAACTTAAGGTCTTTGCAGGTCTCTTCTGAGCCTGTGCCTTTCCCTGGGCATGTGTAATGACTTTCTAATTTCCTCTATATATACAGCTGCTTTTGAATGTCCTAGGCTTCAACGTCTGACTCCCCAAAGGGGAAAAACAGAAAAATGAAGGAGGGTTAAAAAAAAAAGGGGGGGTTGCCAACTCATTACCTCCCCTGGAAGTCACTTGAACCAGGGAGGGAGAGGCTTGCAACAATGGAGGGGGGTGGTGCAAATAATAGCTGGCCACCTCTGTGTCTGCACTTCCATGATCAGAACAAGCAATCAGAACACAGATCTTCAATATTTAGAGGACATAGTCCTCAATGCCTACCTTGGCTCCTGCAAGCTGCATGCAAGCTCCTCCAAGATCAAGTACACAGCTGTCTGCCTTGGCTGGGGAGCTGCTACTGTGCTGAATTGAAATTGATTAAAATTAACTGCAATTTATTGTCAAAGACTTTCCCTGCAAGCCTTTAACAGACTCCAGAGTTCCAAAATAATTGCATCTGCCAGGGCAATTGTTGTCTAGGTGAGAGGACAGATTTCTGGTGCTTTTTACTCTGCCATCTTCCCAGAATCTTCCTCCCTAGTTAAATATTTTTAAGAAATACAGAGTCTGCAAATATCAACATTGCTGTGAACTGAGGTGTTTTCTTTCTTTTAAAGTAAAAAAAGAAAAAAAGAAAAGTTAACATAACCACCTGTTTTTACTTGGAAGAAACTCTAGGGTGCAAATTCATTTATACTAAATACTGCATGGTCTGACTTCACATGATTCCTACAAACATACAAATATTATTACTAATGATGCCAAGATTTTGTGATTCAAAATGTGGACTGAAAGGGGAGAGAAATGAGATCTTTAAGAGAAACTTACATGCATATGAAATCCGGACTCAAGAGAGCTGAAGTTCACGCTACATATTGGAACACAAATGGAATGTAATTTACTCCTTCACTCCTTTATTCATTCATTCATTCATTCAATGAATATTTATTGTGTGCCATTATGTCCCAAGCACTGTCCTAGACATTAAATACACAACAGTGAAGAAAAAGACAAAGTCTCTTTCTCATAAAACTTACATTCTCACAGACACAAAAATAGTAAACACAACAAATAAATTATACACTATTTTCGAGGGCAATGCTCTAGAGAAAATATAAATTAGGGAAAGGGAACGATGAGTATCAGGGTGGGGAAAAGTGCTTGCTATTTCTTCTGCAGTGTTTAGGGAAGCCCTCATAGTAGTAAATAATCTTATATATTTGAATTATAGCTAATTCAGTTGGTAGTCAAATCTTCCTTTCAATCAGTTAATATGCAACACCCATATTAGTCTAACTTTCTCCAACTGGAGATTCTTTTGATCTTTTTTCCTTATTAAATTAAAATGTTCCAAAATGCTGTGCTTGTTGCTTAGTGGATCAGGCATGTGATGTACAAAAACCTGAATAAATATCCCTCCACCCCCCCACCCCAGAGGTGATTCTTTAAAGGATTTGTTAAAATGCCAAAATGGTGTCACAGAAAACACGTCAAATAAAGATTGAAGTTTACTTTATGAAAAAAAAAGTGTTTAACAAGGGTTTATGGGGGTTTATAAAAACACCTTAACACCTTACAGACCTAAGGGGGAAAAAGCTGTATTTAAGTATCATGCACCAATAGCAGACCACCCAATGCTGATGACTAGAATCCTCAAACAGACCCATCCTTGGGAGCCCATGTGGAGACCATAATTTTATGGTCTTTTTAATTGTATTTGGGTTATTACCTCATGCCCCAGCAAACACCTACAGTATTTAATAAAAATGAGTGCAGAACACTGTTCTCGTTAAACTATGTATTAACCAAAATCATAAACTAAGTATGCTTCACCATAAATTAACTGGGTGTTTAATGTTTCTTTGCTTTTAAGTTATATTTATTTTTCTTATAACATGGTATATGCTTCACTATGTACCAAATCAATGTTAATTGACTTAGCATTTAGACACAGTCTCCTATCTCTAGCTCACAGAGCCACAAACCCACCTGCCCTGCATATTATAAAGGGATAAATACAGTTAATCAACCCTCCAGATATTCAAAAAAGTGGCTATAAAAATCATTAGGAAATTTTTTTTTTTTTTAGGAAATTTTTTTTTTAATTTAAAAATTTTAAAAATAAAAAATAAATCACTGGGACTGAAAAGCAAACAAACCTTTTCTTTTTTTTTTTTTTTAAGAACAGGGGAAAACCCACTTCATTTTGTATTTGTCTAGAGTCTAGTTGTAGTACTACTACTTACATCAAAGTTGATTCACATACAAAAAGTTGTGGTCTTCCTCTGCAGAACAAAAGGAAGTCTCTTGAAAAACTAAATTCCTTCATTTTATGTTTGTCTAGAGTCTAGAAAACAGATTCTTAATTTTTTGCTTCAGTGCTCTGCAGAAAAAATTAACAGATGAAGACAACATACAGAATTAAGAATTGATGTTCTTTACCACCACCACTGTCTGACTAGATATTCCAGCAAAATTCCCTTAATTACTAATTTACAGCTTCTTCTATTTCCTTACGTGGTCATGCCATAACCCATTAAATTTAGATTTGTGCAGCCCTCCCCCTACAACATCACACTGATGGAATTCTTATTTAAGTCCCTCAGCATTTCCTAATTGCCAAAATTGTTTGTCTCTTTTCAGTCCCAATTGATTTGACTTCTCTGTAACTTCGACCTTATAGAGCAGAGGTCTCCAAACTTTTTGGCACCAGGGACCAGTTTTGTGGAAGATAATTTTTCTATGGACTGAGTGGCAGGGAGAGTGGAATAGGGGGTGCTTCAGGCGGTAATGGGAGCGATGGGGAGCGATGGGGAGCAGCAGATGAAGCTTTGCTCACTTGCCTGCTGCTCACCTCCTGCTGTGCAGCCCGGTTCCTAACAGGCCATGGACTGGTACCACAACAGGGGTTGGGGATCCCTGTTATTGAGCACTCCTTCCTCCATGAAGCCCTCCCCCACTTGGGTTTCCACACCATCACCATCCTGGATCCCACCCTACAGTCTTGGAGCCACTCCTCAGTCTCCTACTCTGGCTTCATTTTCTCTGATCATCTTTTAATTACCAGTGATCCTATAACATCCTGGACATTCTTCTCTTTTCACTCTGCAAACATTCCCTGAGTGATTCTACCAATCTTAGTCTACTGACTATACGGTTGCAATTCAAATTGAATGTGTGACGTCCCCCTCCTCCAAGAAGTGTTGGAACACTCCTCCCCCAGTGTTCCTAGTCTCAGTAAGAACAGATATTACCGACCAGGTGCTGGTGAGAGAAACTTAGACGTCAGAATTCTCTTTCCTCTACCTTCCATGTAGAGTTACCAGATTTAGCAATTAAAAATACAGGACCCTCAACTAAATTTTAATTTCAATAAACAATGAATAATTTTTTGTATTACTATTTCACAAGTATTGAAATTTCACCGTATTTTATTTGGCAATCCTACCCCTACACCTAATCAAACATCAAGCTCCTAATTATTTCTCACTAATTAGGAGAAATATTGTCTCAGTGGACAATTTCATGTCCATTTATTTCCCATTGCCATCATCCTAGATTTAGCCACCATTGTCTCTTGCTTAGATCTCTAAAATATCCTCCCAAACAGACTCCCTGAATGCTCCATGACCCCTTAACATCTCTACACAGCACAGTAATCTTTTAAAAGACATGAATTATATCATGACATCCTTCTCCTTATTTCCCCTCAACAAATTCCTTACTATTAATACCTCAGTATTGGCCTCTGCCTACGCCAATAGGCAAAGGCAAGTAGTAGAACCTACTTTTTAGTGATTCTATTAAGTTTTTTATGCTTTGGCCACAATTATCTTATTTCAAACTCTTTTAGAGCCTTCCTGCCTTCACACAGATAATTTCCACCACCCTAGGCTTTATAGATCACTGATAACAGAATTTTTAAAGTAATTTATTGAGGTGAAATTCACATAGAACAAAATTAACCATTTTAAAGTGAAAAATTCAGTGGCATTTAGTACACTCACAGTGTTGTCCAGCCTCTACCTCTATATTTTCCTAAAACATTTCCATTACTCCAAAGTAAAACTCTTTAGGGAATTCCCTGGTGGTCCAGTGGTTAGGACTCTGCACTTTCACTGCTGAGGGTGTGGGATCCCTGGTCTGGAAACTAAGATCCCACAAGCTGTGGGGCTTGTCCAAAAAAAAAGAAAAAAAAGTCAAAGTAAAGCCCGTTACCCAGTAAGCAGTTTCTCCCCTTGCCCCCTCTCCTCATCTCCCAGCATCCATCAAACTGCTCTCTGTCTCTGTAGACTTGCATATTCTAGACAATTCAAATAAATGAAACCAGCTTCTCTCATTTAACATGTTTTAGAGGTTCACTCATGTTGTGGTAAGTATCAGTTCTTCATTCCTTTTCTGTGGCTGAATAATATTCCATTGTATATCTATACCATGATTTGTTTTTCCATTCATTTGTCAATGAACATCTGGGCTATCTCCATCTTTTGGATATCATGAATAATGCTGCTATGAACGTGCTTGTACATGCACTTGCTTGAATACCTGTTTTTAGTTTCTTTTGGGTATATATCTAGGCATGGAATTGCAAGTCATATGGTAACCCTGTAGCTTAATTCCTAACTTTTTGAAGAACCACTAAATGGTCTTCCACAGCAACTGAACTATTTTACATTCTTATCAGCAATGCATGAGGGTTCCAATTTCTCTACATCCTCATCAATACTGGTTATTATCTGACATTTTGATTATAGCCATCCTAGTGGGTATGAAGTGGTATCTCATGTGGTTTTGATTTGTATTTCCCAATGAATAATGATTTTGAGCATTCTTTCATATGCTTGGTTGCCATTTGTATATATGTTTTGGTGAAATGTCTGTTCAAGTCCTTTCCCTATTTTTTAAACTGGGTTGTTTGTCTTTTTGAGTTATAAGAGTTCTTTAAATATTTTGGACACTAAATCCTTATCAGATATGTACTTTGTCAATGTCTTCTGTCATTCTGTATGTTATCTTTTCACTTCCTTGATAATGGCCTCTGATGCACAAAAGTTTTTAATTTTAATGAAGTCTATTTATCTATTTTTTTCTTTTGTTGCTTGTGCTTTTGGTGTCATATCTAAGAATTAGTTGTCAAATTCCTGGTCATGAAGATTTACCCCTACAGTTTCTTCAAAGAGTTTTACAGCGTTTAGTTTCTATGTTCAGGTCATTTATCCATTTTGAGTTACTTTTTATATATTCCTATCTTCTTCCCCATCTCTTTCCACTTCTCCTGTACAGCCCCTGTATGTCTTTCAGGGCTCAGCTTACATGTTACCTTCCCTCCCTGTCAGAGTAAATAAGGTCTCCTATTAAATGCCCGCATTGCACTGTGTACTTAACTTCTGTCCTCTCTGCTACATTGTAAGTTCCAGAAGATAAGGCTTATGTTTGTCTGATCCACAGCTTCATCCCCATTGCCCAGCAGGGTGTCTGCCATGTATATTCAGAAATGTTCGTGGAATCACCCACTTCCCATAATTTATCTCCAACTCAGGCCTCTTCTCAATCGTACTTATTCAATGAATACAATTTTTTTTCCCTTGCCTCCAAGTCTCTGTCTGAAATAAGCTGTGCTCATTGTCTGCCTAAACTACTATGTATCCTTCAAAACTTGCTCAAATGTCACCTCTTTTATAAAGACGTATATGACTTCTATAGATATTTATTCACTCCTTGATAGCACCCTGTAGCTATTTCCATAACAGCACTCGACATATTGCATTACGGTTAACCTTTACAGGTCTGGTCCTACACTAGGCTATGAACTCTTCAATGGCAAGGAATAACCACCTTTTTATTTCTTTAGTGCCTCATACAGTGCCAGAAACATAGTAGGAACCCAACAAATATTTGTTAAATAAATCAGTGAATGAATATGTGGACAGTGAAAAAACATGAATCAAATTAATAATTATTTTTCTGTGTCCCCATAAGTGAGAAGACCTGAAAGTTGCCTTAGAATGATGTAGTAATTGCTCAGGTCTCCATCATAATCACCAGGCCAGTTGTGGATCTGCCCTTCAAACTTTCTGTTTAACTACATAGAAATTAAATTCCTGGGTTAATGAGCTTGTAAGACAAGTCAACTACCAGAGTTTTAAAAAAATTTTTAGATGCTTGGTACTGTGCTGGGTACTATGGGACAAAGAAAAGAAACATAAGGCAGGATCTTTGTCCTTACAATCTCGATTAGCGGGAAAGATGAACTAAAATGAAATAATGAATGAATTATATAACAATTAATGCATAATATAAGAATAGTCTATAACTAAGTACTAATTATCTGAGTTTAAAGCTATAAATGCAATGGAATTCAGAAATAAACAAAGAAACTTTACTTATGTAGGAAATCATTACTGCATACCTATTATTATAACAGGCTCTGTGCTAGATGCTGGGAATCTACATATGAAGAAGACGTCCCCTTCTTAGTCAAGAACGCTTTTGAGCATCTGAATAAAATCATGCTCCTCTCTCTAGGAAAATGCTGACATAGCCATTTAGTCAGAAGCACAGGTTAACAATGTGGACTTGCGACTGGCATCTGAAGTGAGGGGAAGTCTTGTGGGCCAGAGCACTTACCTGTGGGGTCTGCACTAACTCCAGGTAGTTAATGTCATAACTGAATTATAGGACACCCAGGTGGGTGTCCAGACAATTGGAAAATTGCTTGGTGTGGAAAACCCACAGGTTTGGTGTCAGAGTGTCTATGTGAGTAGAGGAAACAGTTTTTCCTTTAATAGTTTAATGGTTGGGGTTTCCCTGGTGGCACAGTGGTTGAGAATCTGCCTGCCAATGCAGGGGACACGGGTTCAGGCCCTGGTCTGGGAAGATCCCACATGCCGTGGAGCAACTGGGCCCGTGAGCCACAACTACTGAGCCTGCGCGTCTGGAGCCTGTGCTCCGCAACAAGAGAGGCCGCGATAGTGAGAGGCCCGCACACCGCGATGAAGAGTGGCCCCCGCTTACCACAACTAGAGAAAGCCCTCGCACAGAAACGAAGACCCAACACAGCAAAAATAATTAATAAACTCCTACCCCCAACATCTTCTAAAAAAAAAAAAAATAGTTTAATGGTTATAATAACATATTGTTCTTTATGTCAACACTATGTTGTTCATCTCTAATAGGGTTGGCTATCTATCTCATAGAATATCTCTAGGAAAATTGTTTTTTCAAATAATTTTTAAGTATATCACTGACAATGGGGATCTCTGAGTTACTAATGTTATCTTGTGTTGATGACCTCAGACGTGTATATAAAATGTCCTGAAATAATATTAAATATTTTCTGAAGTAGGCAGTGGATGATACAAGTAAAGTCTAAGAAAAATCTAATGGTGAGACAGAAAGACTGGAAAGGAGGAGGGTCATGGTAAGGCAACAGGCCTTGATCTAAATGAGAGAGGGTGAGGATTTGAATTCTGGCTGGCAGCAAGGATGCAAGGGAGATATTAAAGAAATTCACATTTTAAAGTTCAGGATTTGACATTTGAAAACAAGAAAGGAGCCACAGATGCTAGTTATCATGGAAAACAGTCACATCTTGATAAAAGTAAAGAAATTGGGAGGGACATATGATGAACCCAAATTTGGCGATGTTGAACTTTAAGTAGTGACACAACATTTGCAGATTGGATGTTGGAACTCAGAAAAGAGATTCAAGCTGGAGGCGCATTTGGGTGTCATTAGCAAAATGTTAATTGCTGAAATCAGTAGAATGTACGCTCTTTTTGATGGAGAAATTGCAACAATGAAAATCAGAGACATAGGGGCCACAGAGGGGGAAAGACTTAGAAATAGGCTCTTCTCATACATCTATGCACAATCATTACTGGAAAGCGTGACCACTTTAGTTTAAAAATCACAGCAGGCAACTTTTGTAATGGTTCCTGCCTCTCGATCTCCCATCTCTAGGAATGTCTTATGGCTATAGGGATGGCATCCAGTGTCCATGCTGCAACATGACCCTGCACCTTGGTCATTGAACAAGAGAATATAAACCTAACTTAAGCAAAAATATTCTCTTTCTCTCCCCCGCCACCCTCTCTTTCTCCCCCTCTCCCTCGCCGTCTCACCCCGCTTTCTCTTGCATGTGCACATTTAAAACTTAGAATGGAAAGACACTGCAACTGGGCATAACACTTACAGTAGAGCCACACAGAAAAGGTCAACCGGGTCCCATTTCTAAGGTTCCTTAGAAGCTTAATCTCTAAGGTTTGGTTTCCAATACACCAGTCTCTTTCTAACAAATGCTATTACTCCTGTTTCTGCTTTAAGGTACTTGGAGTCAGTTTCCATTGCTGTGAACAAAAGACTCAAGTAATACCACTGTCTCAGTCTGTTTGGGATGCTATAACAAAATACCAGAGACTGGGTAGCTTATAAACAACAGAAGTGTATTTCTCATGGATCTGGAGGCTGGAAAGCCTAAGATCAAGATGCCAGCAGATTCAGTGTCTGGTGAAGACCCACTTCCTGGTTCACAGATGGAGGGCTCAGCCCTGGGGACCTAATCATCTCCCAAACACCATCGCATTGGGGATTAGGTTTCAACATATGAATTTGGCAGGGACACAAACACCATAACAACAGCAAATACTTAATGACCGTTCCTTCAGTGCTACTCAAACTTTAGTGTGGATATGAATCACTTAGGCATCTTGTTAGCTGTAGCTTCTGATTCATAAGGCCTGAGGTGGAGCCCGGGAATCTGCATTTCTAACCAGTTCCCAGATGATGCCATTAAGGCTGGTCTGAAGACACACTTGAAGTAGCAAAGTACCACATAATGCTAACTCAGTCCTCAAGGAACTCGTAGTCTGGCAAGGCAGACGAGCCATACACACATGAAATAAATATTTCAGGGTATCACTATACAGCAGAAAGTACCCTGGAGTGATTTTAGCCTTGGTTCTATTTAAACCTGCTGTGTTTAAACTTGCAAATCACTCGATCAAATCGGACCTCAATTTCTGCATCTGTAGAACGAGGGTGACAGGATGACTATCACATCCCTCTCAACTCTTAAATTCTCTCCGTGATTAGGGGTAAAATTAATTATACAAACAGGGTGGAATATCAAATTAGACAACTGTCCCTTATATGTGTGTAATAAGAAAAGTTATTTCTAATAAAAATATACATTTAATAATTTTTAAAATGTACACAAAATATCGGGTGGAAAACCAGTTTAATAAATA
Source organism: Neophocaena asiaeorientalis asiaeorientalis (assembly GCF_003031525.2). Lineage (NCBI taxonomy): Eukaryota > Metazoa > Chordata > Mammalia > Artiodactyla > Phocoenidae > Neophocaena > Neophocaena asiaeorientalis. Next base: position 3,750,654 of record NW_020185337.1, on the reverse strand, counting down.
ATATATGCAATATTGAATTAATTTATACACGTGTGTATATCCATGTGTATTTATACATATACACACACAAACACACAGAGAAAAGCCCTAAGTGTTTAAATTCACTGTTAATTCTAAATTTTCCCCTTTATCCTTTTTTGTATTCTCCCCTAACAGGTATATTTTTATAAGAAACCCCAAGTCTATGACAGAGAGTGTTCATCCTTGCCAATCCCTGAGTGTCCCAGCCCTACCCAGATGCTCCCCATTTCAGCCCTGAGCTGGGAATGGCTCAGTCAGTCCATATGTTAGAAGCTTCCTTCTCCTGAGTGAGCAGAATCTGGAAGCAGTTTGTCCAGTGTTCCTGGAGGTGAATTGAGACTCCTGGGAATGAGCTACCATTTGATCTGACTGGCCTTCTGCCCAGCTTCTGGTTTTCACCCTAGCTCCCTGCTGGGATAGGAGCCCAGCCTTGAACCTCAGCCAAAAAAGCTGTAGCCCTCACTCCACTTAATTCTTGCCAGCCCAGGAGACAGACACTGCTAGGGGTATCACCACCACTACCATCCCAACTTCCCCAGCTACTAGATTGTCCGAATTAGCCCAGGGAGACCTCCCAAGACTGCAGCTCAGATAACAGCTCAGATAACAGCAAATTCTCCTCCAGGCCTGAGACATTAGCCTGCCAAAAAGCCTTTTACAAATGACTCCTTTACATTCACAAGCAGGCTAGAAACACCGCAACACGTTTTGCAGGTTAATTCACTGTACAGACAACATAGCAGCTAGAGTTTAAGAGGTGAAATGTCTGTGCTATTCAATCACAGTGCAATCACCCGTTTTAATTTTTATCTGTGCTTATATTATGGATGAATTGCGATCCTATAACATTTTGGGGACTTGGGTTTCCTCATCTGTAAAGTGATTGGACAACCCTTCAATTAAAATGCTAGATAAGTTTCTTTACCAAGCAATTATACTCACTTTTTGGACCTCTCCTGTTTCTCCCATAGTGTTCATACTGCGAAGCATGGCAGCGATCTCAGACTATTTTGTGGTTAGTTGTACACGTGTGTTTTTCTCCAGTGAGTTCCTTGAAGACAGAGATTTTGTTTTTACTTGGTCTTGGAGGCTGAGTTTCTTGCATGGTTATCAGCTCACCGTGGGCCTCGGTAAGCACTGACGGAATGGCAAACATTAATATTTAAGTCACAACACGACACCCAAGATACTCTGCACTTGAGCAAAATTTGCAAAATAAGTTTTTCTTTATAGTTCTTAACCGTTCCTTACATCCGGAAAATGTCATTTTTAGATAAAATTAGTCATGTTCAACTTCATCAGGGGAACCTTCAGTTCTTTTGGCTATCTGATAGTTGGAAAATGGAGGGGGGCGAGGGGAAGCCATTATTTTATGGATTAATATAATCCACCTTCTTCAAAAAAGGACTTAGGGCAGTTTGCAACATACAGGAAGAGGCAGGAACTGGCAAGCTTCGCCTTATTGACGCTCCTGACGCCCTGAAGCTACCTCTCCAGAGAGAGAACAAGCCTAAAAGAATTTGGGGGAGGAGGAAAGAACAGAGGCACCAGAGACAGCGCCAGAACGTCAAGATAAACAATAAAAGTGTCAGGCTAGTGGTAGAGCTTGAGCTAGGCTGGAATAATTTTCTTCTTGACAGATTTCCTTCAGAGATTCCTTGGGTCACTTTAACATTTTGTAAAACATGTAACTGTTAGTGTCCCATTTACCCCTAGTCGGGAAATAGTGCTTTGAGAGTCTAGCGGAAGAGACAGTAAAAGATGATTTTCAGAAAAAGGTAAAATCATAACTCCCATAGAGCTATAAACACGTGTTAAAGATTTTTTTTAACAAATCATATGATATGAGGGAACCAAGCATACGTTTAACCGTTTAAAGGAAAAGTCAAAACACAAATTTATAAGGCGTAAACTAGTCCCTAGTTTATAGGGACAAAACTAGTTTTTCCATGTGGGAGAGGAAATAAATTAAAAACACTAGTAGATCAGACATAATGTACATATCTATCAGTTACGTAAAACTCACAGAGAGTCGCAAAATAGCTCCATGGCAACAAACCAGGCTAGAATCTGATTATCTGGAAGTGTAGGCTACAGATGAGACCTAATTTTCTATTAAAACACAAATTTTTTTCTACTTGACCCTCGGCCCTAACAGATCTCTTAAACCTAACAGATATTCCAGCCATGCTTTGGTGAGCAAACTGCTGTCACTTCATAACTGAATTCTCTACTGGTTATCTGAGATGTTGATATTCCATGGTGCTCATTGAAAAAGAGCCCCATTTTTGACATCAGGGATCCCTGTGTGACAGAGCTGACCTTATGTTTTTAAAATTCTTAAGAACCTGACATTCTGTACTAGACATTCTCTACTCTGGTGCAGAAATGGGACATGGGGGTTTTCCTTATAAACAAGGCCAAATTATTTTCTCAAAAAGTAATGTTGACTCTGCTCAAATACTCAGGTGAGTATTCAGTTGAGACCCTAGTGTTCCGTGCCATGAACACAGAAGATACTTTGGGCCTGAGAGATTCTGAAGGCTGTTACCTGTTCCCTGGCTTCATACTTTGCAATAATTTCTTCAGGAGCAGAGAGCAGCATCTCTGATGTACCTGTGGTGCTTCCGTAGCTTGAGACCTAGTCTCGGTGGTGTCTGTGCCCTTTTACATCAGTTGCCCAACTGGTAGAAGCAGTGGTTTCTCCCTGTGAGTTAGACCCTAGATCCAAAGGCAGAAAGAGGTTGGGTAGCTGAGCCCTTTAAGGCACCCTCCCCTGACACACGCACGCAGTGGGGTCACCCCTGGGCTGTTCTCCTCCGGCACCACCCTGCTGGTCTCCCCTTGTTATCCTATCTCGACCCAGGCGCTGAGCAGCCTTTGTTCACCTATCTGAACTTGTCCTGTGGGTGTATCTCTTCTTTCGGTTTTATCCCCTCGGCTTCCTCCAGGAGCTCCACTCGGTTCTCCCCTACCTCAGGCCACTCCCTCTTCTCAGGAATGTTTCTCTTATCTCTTTTCCTGTCAAGACAGCTGGCAGTTTTATTCAGAATCTCAAGACTCCTGTAACCTTGAGCAAGCAGCAGGCTGGGAGGTGGGATTAGGATCCCCTCGGCTAAACGGGGAGGAAGGGAATTTCCTCCCAGCCAGGCACTCTTAAAAACCACCAGTTGGCTGCCTTGACCGTAAAAACAGTTCAGCCTAGCCTTTGGTGAATGTCTGTTTTTTTTTTTTTTTTAAGTAGAATTGTATCCCCACGGACCCACCCGGGTAGGTTGGCTGTAAAATATACATTCCAATAGCTGAATGAGTTGACCTGTTGTATGGGGTTACTTAGTATTGTTCATTTAAATACTGGAGAATGTCTGTCAAATACAATGGTTTTTGTTATAGCACAGCTGATGTTAAACTGTTCTGACAGTAAATAGGCAACAGGTTCTGCAGCTTCTAAAGGAAAATCCTGGTTTGTGTTAATCAAACCATGTCATCGGCCTGGAGAGGGGCACATACTCTTACCATTTACTATGCCTTGCAGCGTCCTCCCTGTTTATTTAACAGCTGTATCAAGTTATATATGAATGCCGAATTAGGACAATACCCTGTTTTATATATTTAGAATTGAAATTTTATCCTACCCAGAAGAAACTCAGAATGGACACCAGGATTACAGAACTCAATTCACAGATTCATCCAAAAGACATTCACTGAGTGCATCACTGTTCTATGAACTGGAGATACAAAGATGAGTAAGACATGGTCTCTGTCCTGGGAGAACTTAAGATATAGTGGAGAAGACAGTGCAAATGAATATTGCAACATTTTCACAAGGCTGACGTGGCCGTGGGTCACCGTGGTATTCCCAATGTCTAGGATTCCTAAAAACGTATGCATTTGAATAGAAATGAAATTCAGTGGTGGTATTATGACATATGGTCTTATGGGAGCACTAACAAGGGATCTGATCAGAAAATAAAATCACCATAAAATGTCATTTCTTTGGTTTTTATTTCTGGTATTTTAAAAATCGAAATAATAAAAGTAACACAGGTTTATTGTAAAAAAATCATCCACAATCCCATGACTTCATTATTCTTAACTATTTTGTTTCTGAATAATAAATACCTAAAACCTGCTCATTTTTCAGATAAAATATATCCTGAGAGCTAATTAGGAAAAAAAGGGCTTGCCTAAGCGCAGTAGCCTTTGTTTTGTTTAAACTATAAGTGATAATAAAGAGTTACGAGAACCCAACTTAGTAAATGACGTGAATCTGTATCATACATAGAGACCATCATATGACTCTAAAGGTGAGGCAGACAACTTCTTACACGGTTGGATATTAGTACCACAAGGGTTCTTTTCAAAGAAGACTTCCATGGACAACACTTTTCCTACATTCATATTCATTATTGGTTCTGTCAGTTCAGCCTAAAGTCTTTCACTGAAGTCATTCATAACCACCCCTTCCCCTCAACAAAGACAAAGGAGTTATAAAATTATCTGCACTTAATAAGTCCATGTATCATTCCAGGTAAGCCATTGAAATGGTTGTTTTACAAAATTTGCAGGATGTATTTGACTCTCAGAAGTCTTTCTTGAACCACATAAAATATTAAAGATCAATGTGAAAATGAAGATTTGTAATTTTCTTTTAGTATCAAAAGAAATGAGTGCAAGTCTTTTTTAAAAAGGGCTTCTCAGGACTAGCACCTGTAAATTCAACACCAGGTTTTTCTCTATCTTACCTCAGTCTCTGACTTTGGCCAAGTCATCTCTTGTACCTAAGTTTTCTCAACCCAAACGTCATATCAATCACTAGAAGGTGATGAAAACCAAATCATGACTAAGGATTAGAGAGGATAAATAAGTTTATAGTTTTAAGAAACGAATAAGCTACAGATACCAAATTCCTTTAAGACGGCAAAGGCAACACAAATAACTGTGCCTTCAGATTTCTGACCTATAATTTCTTCACTTCTAAAGTGAAGAGTTGAGTTAACTGATCTCTTGGGTCCGATGTGGTTTAAAATGCTATTACCATGTTATTCTATTACTGTAAGAATTATGTCCAGAAGAGTAAGAAATAAAATAGCAGAGAACAAAATAGTACATCCATAGTAAACATCTCTAAAATGCTTCTAATTTAGCTTCTTCAATAGGAAAGTGAAATTTCAAAGAGGCTTAGCTGGTGGTGAAAAGATACTCTGGAAACTTTAACCTGATTCAGGCCCAAGGTCAAGGAATTAATATACTCAGAACCACAACAAAGTAGCCATAGTGGCAGAGGGAATAATTTAGAGTAGATTGGAAAGGAATTTGCTATTTTCTCTACTCTGGTTTTATTCAAAGCCATAGAAAAATTACTTCCAAGGCAATTTTAAAACTGTATTTAATAATGAAGTATCAAAGTAGATACAGCACTAGACATTTCTTTAGGCCATTTATATGTTTCTTTGGGTGGCTGTAGGTTCTCAGCTTCCAGCGTATTTGAGGTATGTATTAATGGCTTAGTACAATGAAGAATCCTAATGGCATATTTACTGAAGCACTTGATCTATTCCTTGGGGGTGAAGAGATCAAGTGCATCCTTGTTAAAGCACAGAGAAAGACTTGGTAGAGGCAGTAGAATGGCTGCTGCAGCCTGGGGTCCATAGACTCACCCTGTGTTTTGTTGACAACCTCAACTTGTCAAAGTTATAATTCGTCACCAGGCATTTTGAGTTAGAACCTAAGACATTTCATCAATACCTGTCAATCCACACCCAGCAAAGAAAGCAATACAGTGTCAAGCGAAGGATTTAATTTAACGAGCTGGCCATAAAGCTGTCATGGGTTGTTTTTTCTTAGCCTCCCTTCTTTCACCACTTCCGAAGCCAAATACAACCAAATACACTGGGTGCAACAGAATCATTCTGAGTTAAGAGAAATCCCCACAGACGTCCCCACTACGCATCTGTATAACCAACTAGAGAACTGGCTGGCCAATAAGGCCCCAGCTTCTTTGACGGTTAAGTAAAGATATTAAACTAAATGGTGTTTAGAGCTAACATTCCATAATTCTATCTCATTTTTCTCTTTGGGTAGCTACTAGTTTGAAGAACCCTGTGTAAAACCAAATTTCCAATTTTTGCCCCAAGGACATTTGATTTCTTTTTTCTAAAATAAAATCTCTACAGTACAAAAAAGCTGCAGGTACCTATTTTAGCCTTGCTCCTTAGGGTGGTATTTAAAGAATGAAACCAGGAATGGCTGCTATTTAAAGAAGCAGTCATAAAAAAAAAAAAAGAATAAAAGTTATAATTTAGAATGAAATTGTTCTCAATGAAATAATGCCACCTATGAGTGCATCTTCTTTTTAACCTACCTATGTAGGTTATTTTTTGTGAAATTTTCTAACCAAAATAAAAATACCATGCCAGTGTCCCTATGCTATACGTGGGCTCACAAAAAAAGGGGCTCTTATAAATGAACTGCTTTCTTTCTTTTCTGACTTTTTTTTATTGGAGCAGAGTTGATTAACACTGTTGTGTTAGTTTCAGGTGTACAGCAAAGTGATTCAGTTATACATATACATGTAACCATTCTTTTTCAAATTCTCTTCCCATTTAGGTTATTACAGAATATTGAGCAGAGTTCCCTGTGCTATACAGTAGGTCCTTGTTGGTTATCTATTTGAAATACAGTAGTGTGTACATGTCAATCCCAATCTCCCAATCTATCCCTACCCGCCACCATTCCCCCTGGTAACCATAAGTTCATTCTCTAAGTCTGTGAGTCTGTTTCTGTTTTGTAAATGAGCAAATGAACTGCTTTCATTGTAGTTAAGGGTTTTGTTTTGTTTTGTTTTTTAAAGGCTAGCTCTGAAAAGGACCTGGGAATTGAAAAATCACTCCTAGAACTATCTAGAGGAAAATGTAACGAATAAAACTATATTCAGCTTCACTACTGGACACATAATTCCTAATCGTATAATTACTAACCCTGTTATTGCCAGCATTTCCAGTTCAAATGACAGAAAGACTGAAATGTTCTCAAATGTTGACCATGAAGCTGAAATGAAATAGAGTGTAAAGACCAGCTTTCCCTAGAAACAATGACATAAAAGACAACACAGTCAATCAATAACTTCTGGATCAGGCCAGGAGAGGTAGTATACAAGAAACCTGGTTTTATAACAAGGGTCTGTGGAGATAAAATGATAGATAAAAGAGTGGATTCTTTAACCAAGTTGAGCTACTTAACTTTTAATCTGCAAAGGACAGTGGAGTGTGGCTAAGTCATACAGAAACAACTGAATGCCTTCTCCATGAAGTGACCTACTCTCTGGCTGCAGTAGGATTAAACTAGTTATTTCTAAGTTCCTTCAAGTCTCTTTTTTCAATGATTCCTGGAACTTTCAAAGACTTATCCAAATGAAACACATGCCCAGTTTGAAGGCAAATCTACCACAGAAAAAGCCTCCTTTCACACCCAGTTCTATCTCACCTCAGCCAGTTTATCCAAGATTCTGGCCTTTCAGCTTTCTGAGCTCAAATTTTCATTTCAACTACTCCACCCCCTAGAAATACCTAATGGACTATTAAAGAATTGGCAATGAGTAAAAGAAATATTTCATAACTGGTATTTTTATTTTGGTTAGAAAAATTCACAGGTTATTTCAATTCACAGCTATAGTCCTTAGCCCATTTTAGAAGAGCAGTTGGGGCTGGAATTTTTTTATTTAGCTTTCCCTAAACTACCTGCAAATCATTAAAAATGTATCCCCAGTTGGATCTATGGTTGGATCCCCCAGTTGGATCTATGGTTAACTAACTGTTCTTTGCAAAATCCATCTGTAAAGATTCAGTATAAAACACATTTTATTTCCCATTTTGCTGTGATCCTAATTATTTTTGATAATATAAAAATTTTTGATGATAAAAAATGTGATGCCTCTGCTTAGGCTAATCTTGACCTAATTCTCATAAAAATAAACACAATGGTGTTAGAGTTCACAACCTTTGGGCATCACAGTTGCATACTTGGAGCTAACAACGCTCTCATGGGATGACACAGGAATATCTTGAGCACCAAAGTTCTAGAAAGAAGTGACCCAAAGTGTGTGCAGCCCCACGTGGCTCCCATTAATGAAGGTGTTTAAATTTTACAATCTTGAATTAAGAATCTCCCTCTGTATCATGTTGAAATGTTCTTTGAAGCTGCCATTTATTATATGCCTACCATCCAGCAGCAATCAGTTAAGTGTTTGTTTAGTGACAAAATCTTCCCCATACTCCATTCACACTTGATCTTGTACTTCTGAGACCCAGAACAAACACAGGAAAAGAAAGCAAAGTCAGTTAATGGAGGTAGACTGTCATCAACTATTGCTTGTCCCTCAATTAACTCTTATAGTTCTAATGACTCCGTAAAATTTCAAAAAGTTAATATTAGATACGAAAACCCAAGAATCCACATTTAAATGGAAGCCTTTCATTGGCAGTTAGTCAAGGAATAAATTAAAATAAGGAAAGAGTGCAAGGTGAGGAGTCAGAAGCCCTGGGTCATTTACTACCAGTGGTTTCAGCTTCATCTGTCTCATGGGGCGACCCACCTTAACTACCTGACAAATTCGCTTTAAACAATGGGCATGAATGCGCTTTGTAAACAATAAAGTACATTACAAAATATTTGAATAATTCACTTTCCTGTTCTATGTACAGAAAATGGACACACATTTTCTAAAAGAAATTTTTATGAAAGAGTTTCAAAAGGACTGCAAGATTTCTAATAAAATTTTCTACTTTTCTCATCAGAAACATAAGGGAAGGGGTAGTAAGGTAGCAGCTGCTCAAGGAATCAGACAATAGACAGCTCAAAATCTGGCATCAGGGAGAACACTGAAAATGCCTGAATCTCTCTAAGAAAGTTTGGAGAAAAGAGATTCACAATTTTCCACAAGACCTAATTTTAGTTTAACTGCGAATTTTTAAAACTACAAAACAGCAAAATATTCATGCAAGCAGAGCTCTTTGTTGGTCACCCCAGGGCACCTGTCCTTAGACTGGCCCCTTCTTGCATCTTTACAATGTTTTTGGACACCTGTGAAATTCTGAAGGCAAAAGAAGACATCTGCTCACACCCATAATCATGCCTCTGGGTCTTATAAGCCAATGTTTTATTAATTTATTAATAATTATTATAATATTATCATCGTAGGATTTTTTTTTAAACTTGCTGCTATGTTGCATTTATTTTATTATTTTAAAAGATGTATTTATTATTTATTTATTTATTTTTGTCTGCGTCAGGTCTTAGTTGCAGCACGCGGGATCTTTGTGGGGGTGCACCAGCTCTTCGTTGTGCCACACGGGCTTCTCTGTAGTTGTGGCGTGCAGGTTTTCTCTCTCTAGTTGTGGTGCACAGGCTCCAGGGTGCGTGGGCTCTGTAGTTTGCAGCACACAGGCTCTAGTTGAGGCGCGTGAGCTCAGTAGTTGTGGCGTGCGGGCTTAGTTGCCCTGAGGCATGTGGGATCTTAGCTCCCCAACCAGGGATTGAACCCGCGTCCCTTGCATTTCAAGGCAGATTCTTTACCACTGGACCACCACGGGAATCCTGCATAGTAGGATTTAGATTCGATCACATACATGTCAGTGGTAAACTGGACAGAGGAACTACTATTTTAATTGAGATTATACTTACTCATTTATGATTTATTGCTAATCCAATGAAGGGCCCCTCAATGTCTAAGTGTCCCAGGCCCAGAATTACTGAAACAGTGCAAAATAAACACAAGCCTCAGTATGAAATAGAAAGAATAGTTCAAGAAGAAATTTGGAGATACGTGAGTTTCTCTAAGAAAGCTTGGGGGAATGAGATCCCTTGCTATTTACAAGGCTCTGTTAAAATGAAATCACTTGATTTCTTTTCAAAGTTATAAAGTCGCAAAAGAGTCACGCAAGCATCTTCTTCGCTAAGTAACAGAGAGAAATAGAAGTGAATAGTTTTCTCTGTATTTGATCCATCTTTTCTCCTCTCCATCTCTCTATCCCTCCCTCCCTCCTTCCTTTCTTCCTTCTTTCTTTCTCTTTTTCTGAAAAGCAATGAGCTTAATCTGTAAAGAAATAGGATGTTTCCTATAGCCTGGGCAACTTTTTATATTTTTTTATCTTTGTGTCTCCATCCTGCACCACCCCCTCTCTCCTAACAGTAGTGATGGGGGGAGGGTTTTATTTGATTAGGTCAAAGGTGAGACTCCCAGGACAATATTATCCTTTTAATAGTCTTTGGTATGACAGAAAACATAAAACCAGAGGCCACATACCTGTCTTATCCACACATACCATCAGCATCAATAGGTATTTTACCACGGCCTGAGGCAGTTTATTCTTACAAGTATTCTGCCCTCCAACCACCCCTGTACCCTGATGAACCATTACTTGTCTTTTCCTGTTTCAAATTTTACTGCTTGTAAATAGAAATCAGCTAAATCCTACATTTCATAACAGCTACATCAATCTTTCTGATGCTCAAATAATATTAAGTTATTGCTATGTGGTATCCAAACTAGATGATGTAATATAGAACGAAAGAAGCTCGTTCTCTCTCTCTCTCTGCGTGTTTCATATATATTATATATTTGACAGAGAGAGGAGAGCTACTTCAGAATTACTTAGAATATTCAACTTAGTTTTAGTAACTGCCCAATTTAGTAAAACTAATCAACTTGTTTCCTTCATTCTAAAAAGGGGATAATGATAATTACAGGAATATTGTGGGATTAAATACAATAATGCACAAAGAATGCGTTATCATAACAACTAGCACAAAGAAAGTGCTCAGTTAATGTTAACTATTTTTTTAAATTAATTAATTAATTATTTACTTATTTTTGGCTGCATTGGGTCTTTGTTGCTGCGCACAGGCTTTCTCTAGCTGCGGTGAGCAGGGGCTACTCTTCGTTGCGGTGTGCGGACTTCTCATTGCAATGGCTTCTCTTGTTGCAGAGCATGGGCTCTAGGCATGTGGCTGTGAGTAGTTGCAGCATGCGGGCTCAGTAGTTGTGGCGCGCGGGCTTAGTTGCTCCACGGCATGTGGTATCTTCCGGGACCGGGGATCAAACCCGTGTCCCTTGCATGGGCAGGTGGATTCTTAACCACTGTGCCACCAGGCAAGTCCCATGTTAACTATTTTTAATGTTGTTATGAGGACAAGAGGGAGTCTGCACAAGGAATCAAGAAGAGTATCAGGCCTCAGTAAACACTTGAAAGAACCTGGGTCCCTCTATATGCCAACCCTTCCTTCCTCTTTCCTATTTCAGGGTGAAGAGATGTGAGTGAACAAGATCACTAAACAGTAGCGCTTGTAATCAACATGAACAAAGAAAATCAGCAGAGGATTTTGTTGCAAAAACACTTAAAAAGGCCTTTTTAGCACAGAAGAGGCTCCAGATTTATCCTGTTGTTCTGGAAAACGCTAGAATTACTCCCCAAGTTGGAAAGAGCATGATCACCCGACATGTTAAAATTTATGGTCAGTCATACGACATTTTTTTATTTTTTATAAATTTATTTATTTATGTTATTTTTGGTTGCGTTGGGTCTTTGCTGCGTGCGAGCTTTCTTTAGTTGTGGCGGGCAGGGGTTACTCTTTGTTGCAGTGTGTGAGCTTCTCATTGTGGTGGCTTCTCTTGTTGCGGAGCAGGGGCTCCAGGCGTGTGGGCTTCAGTAGTGGCACGTGGGCTCAGTAGCTGTGGCTTGTGGGCTCTAGAGCGCAGGCTCAGTAGCTGTAGCCCACGGGCTTATTTGCTCTGCTGCATCATATGACATTTTTAACAGGCATGAGGAAACAGAGTCTAATATGGAAATGATTAAATCTTAACAGTCATTGAAGTAACTTACTCTTTAACCACGTGAGGATGGAAAACTACTATCTTTTCACTTGACAAATGCACGTGACAATGACAAATGCCCCGTGTATCTTCCATTGAATGAAAGAAGATATGGTACAATTTCATTATGGCGATAATTCCTTTTACAATCATTTTTTTATTATGAAATGTTTCAGATATATATTTTTAAAAATATAAAGAATATAATAAGCCCCTGGGTATACACTATTCAGCTTAAGAAAGAAAACATTACAAATGTAACTGAACCCCCATAATGATCTCATTTCTCAATTCCTCTTTCCCCTGGGCCCCAAGGTAATCACCATACTGAATGCGGTGTTATTTATTCACATGGGATGTATTCTCAAGGTTACTTTCTCAGACCAAGATAAAAGAGCTAGTCTTCTATCAATCTTCAGTTAATTATTTCCTTTGTGCCTCTGAGTAGAATTTATGATGTGGCAAGGTCTAGTAATATCAGAATTAGGTACCATTTTTTTATTAAATCAAAAGAGGGAAAGTATGCCATTTTAAGGCCACTCAAACTATGAAAAGTAAAGTCAATGATATTTTTAAAAAACTTTGTAGATGTGGAAAGAATTCAAGATTCGAGTTTCAGCAATATGGCAGATTATACATTAAAAACCCTCCTGCTATACCAACTGGAAATGCTGGGAAAAGTTACACACACTTTAAAAAAAAAAAGCACAGCTAAGCTCATATAAAAGAAAAATATCCAGGTGCCAGGAATAATGAAGCAACTGAAAACTTGACTGACAATGAGTAGGTTACCCTGTGCTTGCCTCAATGGTGGGTGGGGAGGAGTGGCTGCAATGTAGGAGTTTGGTTTCTAAGGGAAAGCAGAGGATAGACAATAACTTGGCTCTTGCAAGATGGAGAACTGAAACTAAGATTCCCCACATAAAACTGGAAGTGCTAAACTCTCGGGAGAAAAAAAATCTGTCCACCAGCAAAAGAAAACAAAAGACAATAGGGAAACTATCTTACCTGTGGTTGGGCTCTGAGTGGGGAAAATAAATCTCTTGAGAATTCATAATACGGGCCTGCACAACACAGAGGACTGAATTTATGTCACATGTCATCTAGGAAGCCACAAGTCAAGAAATTACAAAAGACGAAGTCCTAAGCCAGGGATCCCCTAAGCATACAAAAGTAAACCCCAAGCTATCCTGGGATAACCTTCTTAACCCAGACTGCACAGAATTTATAAAGCCTTGCTGAAGATCAGCTCACAATCCAAGATTTAAAAACAAGGGAAAACATATATCTATAGGGAAAACATGTATCTATATCTATCTATCTACACACTATAGGTAGATTCTGTAGCCCAAAAACAGCAGATTAAAACCCAAGAAGTTAACACAATAGAAATAGCTGTTAGAGACTACTAAGTAATTATAACCAAGAGAATTATCATATAACTAATTAGTCTAAAATTCCCCCAAATTCTGATAACTATTACAAATTCTGCATTCCTTAGCACACATAAAAATGAAAAATGGGTGAACAGCTGTTAAGGGAAAGATTAATAACTGCATTCTGAGGAAAGATCAGAGCAAAACCAGAAATATAAACACTGAATTACTTGCCACTGAATTACTTTGAAACCATGTAATAATATAAAGTTGTGAATGCACTTAAGAGTTAGCTACTGTGGGGAAAAATGGCCTCCTCTTGGAAATGTGTAAATTGAGGCTCCATCCTCAAAAGTACCTGCAAAAACATTGACGTAGAGCAAGAAACTACCTACATAGACTCTGGAGAATATTGGCCAACATATCAAAGCTAACAGGGTAGTTTGAATGTTGGGAGAGGTGGTGGTGAAGAAAAATGTTTTACTCGGGGCTTCCGGGAAGATGGCGGAAGAGTAAGACGCGGAGATCACCTTCCTCCCCACAGGTACACCAGAAATACATCTACACGTGGAACAACTCCTACAGAACACCTACTGAACGCTGGCAGAAAACCACAGACCTCCCAAAAGGCAAGAAACCCCCCACGTACCTGGGTAGGGCAAAAGAATAAACAGAGACAAAAGGATAGGGACGGGACCTGCACCAGTGGGAGGGAGCCGTGAAGGAGGAAAGGTCTCCACACACTAGGAAGCCCCTTCGCGGGCGGAGACTGCGGGTGGCGGAGGGGGGTAGCTTCGGAGCCAAGGAGGAGAGCACAGCAACAGGGGTGCGGAGGGCAAAACGGAGAGATTCCCGCACAGAGGATCAGGGCCGACCAGTACTCACCAGGCCGAGGCGGGCGGGGCTGGGAGCTGAGGCTCGGGCTTCGGTCTGAGCGCAGGGAGAGGACTGGGGTTGGCGGCGTGAACACAGCCTGCAGGGGGTTAGTGCGCCACAGCTAGCCGGGAGGGAGCCCGGGGAAAAGTCTGGAAATGAATTCAGAATAATGATAGTAAAGATGATCCAAAAATCTTGGAAATAGAATAGACAAAATGCAAGAAACATTTAACAAGGACCTAGAAAAACTAAAGATGAAACAGACAATGCTGAACAACACAATAAGTGAAATTAACAATACTCTAGATGGGATCAATAGAAGAATAACAGAGGCAGAAGAACGGATAAGTGACCTGGAAGATAAAATAATGGAAATAACTACTGCAGAGTTTAAACGCACCAACATTCAAATTATAGGGGTTCCAGAAGAAGAAGAGAAAAAGAAAGGGACTGAGAAAATATTTGAAGAGATTATAGTTGAAAACTTCCCTAATACGGGAAAGGAAATAGTTAATCAAGTTCAGGAAGCAAAGAGAGTCCCATACAGGATAAATCCAAGGAGAAATATGCCAAGACACATATTAATCAAACTCAAAAATTAAATACAAAGAAAACATACTAAAAGCAGCAAGGGAAAAACAGCAAATAACACACAAGGGATTCCCCATAAAGTTAACAGCTGATCTTTCAGCAGAAACTCTGCAAGCCAGAAGGGACTGGCAGGACATATTTAAAGTGATGAAGAAG